>NC_142795.1:43374325-43472458 GCF_049724085.1 Artemia sp. Qi Xiang Cuo
CGAAGAAGTAAGAAAAACGGAACACAGAAACATGTTGACACAATTCTTTAGACTGGCAAAGATATAACGCATAAGAGAAACAAAACGTTATATAATCATTCTATATAATTATCAAGAGGTTACAATGAAATATACAATCAAGCTGACAAATTTTTAAATTTAAAACTATCAATAGAGCACACTTAATTGAACATAATATAAGTTACCTTATAATATTATTAGAAACGTACTTAGTTATGCTAAGTAGATATATACTTAGTTAAATCTTTTCAAAGCATAACTGAACTTGTCACATTACAGCACACTTAATTGAACCCAATTTAAGTCATCTTCTATCACTAGATACGTACTTAGTTATAATTGATGCGCAATAGATCTTTTTATAGTATAGCAAAATTTGTACATTACAGCACACTTCATTGAACCCAATTTAAGTCATCTTCTAATATCACTAGATACGTACTTAGTTATACTTGATGCGCAATAGATCTTTTCATAGTATAGCAGAATTTGTCACATTACAGCACACTTAATTGAACCCAATTTAAGTAACTTCCTAATATCACTAGATACGTACTTACTTATATTTGATGCGCAATAGATCTTTTCAGAGTATAGCAGAACTTGTCACATTACAGCACACTTAATTGAACCCAGTTTAAGTCATCTTCTAATATCACTAGATACGTACTCAGTTATACTTGATGCGCAATAGATCTTTTCATATTATAGCAGAATTTGTCACATTACAGCACACTTAATTGAACCCAATTTAAGTCATCTTCTTATATCACTAGATACGTACTTAGTTATACTTGATGCGCAATAGATCTTTTCATAGTATAGCAGAACTTGTCACATTACAGCACACTTAATTGAACCCAGTTTAAGTCATCTTCTAATATCACTAGATACGTACTCAGTTATACTTGATGCGCAATAGATCTTTTCATATTATAGCAGAATTTGTCACATTACAGCACTCTTAATTCAACCCAATTTAAGTCATCTTGTAATATCACTAGATACGTACTTAGTTATACTTGATGCGCAATAGATCTTTTCATAGTATAGCAGAATTTGTCACATTACAGCACACTTAATTGAACCCAATTCAAGTCATCTTCTAATATCACTAGACACGTACTTAGTTATACTTGATGGGCAATAGATCTTTTCATAGTATAGCAGAAATTGTCACATCACAGCACACTTAATTGAACCCAATTTCAGTCATCTTCTAATATCACTAGAAACGTACTTAGTTATACTTGATGCGCAATAGATCTTTTCATAGTATAGCAGAATTTGTCACATCACAGCACACTTAATTGAACCCAATTTAAGTCATCTTCTAATATCACTAGATACGTACTTAGTTATACTTGATCCGCAATAGATCTTTTCATAGTATAGCAAAATTTGTCACATTACAGCACACTTAATTGAACCCAATTTAAGTCATCTTCTAATATCACTAGATACGTACTTAGTTATACTTGATGCGCAATAGATCTTTTCATAGTATAGCAGAATTTGTCACATTACAGCACACTTAATTGAACCCAATTTAAGTCATCTTCTAATATCACTAGAAACGTACTTAGTTATACTTGTTGCGCAATAGATTTTTTCATAGTATAGCAGAATTTGTCACATTACAGCACACTTATTTGAACCCAATTTAAGTCATCTTCTAATATCACTAGATACGTACTTAGTTATACTTGATGCGCAATAGATCATTTCATAGTATAGAAGCATTTGTCACATTACAGCACACTTAATTGAACCCAATTTAAGTCATCTTCTAATATTACTAGATACGTACTTAGTTATACTTGATGCGCAATAGATCTTTTCATAGAATAGCAGAATTTGCCACATTACAGCACACTTAATTGAACCCAATTTAAGTCATCTTCTAATATCACTAGATACGTACATAGTTATACTTGATGCGCAATAAATCTTTTCATAGTATAGCAGAATTTGTCACATTACAGCACACTTAATTGAACCCAATTTAAATCATCTTCTAATATCACTAGATACGTACTTAGTTATTCTTGATGCGCAATAGATCTTTTCATAGTATAGCAGAATTTGTCACATTATAGCACACTTAATTGACCCCAATTTAAGTCATCTTCTAATATCACTAGATGCGTACTTAGTTATACTTGATGCGCAATATCTTTTCGAGTATAGCAGAATTTGTCACATTACAGCACACTTAATTGAACCCAATTTAAGTCATCTTCTAATATCACTAGATACGTACTTAGTTATACTTGATGCGCCATAGATCTTTTCATAGTATAGCAGAATTTGTCACATTTCAGCTCACTTAATTGAACCCAATTTAAGTCATCTTCTAATATCACTAGATACGTACTTAGTTATACTTGATGCGCAATAGATCTTTTCATAGTATAGCAGAATTTGTCACATCACAGCACACTTAATTGAACCCAATTTAAGTCATCTTCTAATATCACTAGATACGTACTTAGTTATACTTGATGCGCAATAGATCTTTTCATAGTATAGCAGAATTTGTCACATTACAGCACACTTAATTGAACCCAATTTAAGTCATCTTCTAATATCACTAGAAACGTACTTAGTTATACTTGATGCGCAATAGATCTTTACAGAGTATAGCAGAATTTGTCACATGCAGCTATCCAATCAAAAAGTTCAGCTGTTTTTAGTGTCATGATCATCAGCAATTGGTTTATTCTAGTGTAACCCTATTTTGAAAAACAAACTATTGTTTCATATCTAAAAGATATTTTCCAAGTCAAGTCATTTTCTATCAACCCGGTTCCCACGTCCAGTAAGGTAGCAGACAACATTTCAGGCATTCATTAGAAAATTTAGAAGCAATTCAACAAAATTCACACGAAATGTCTATGGTTTTCACATTACATTTCCCTCTAGTAGGTGATCCACAGCTAATTTCTCGTGATATAAATAGAAAGCTGAAAGTTTCAAATTTTATGCTAAAGCTTCACACAAAAGGGAATAACAACTTGCAAAACAAGCTGCAAGATGGGGTCTTCTGAAGAGGTGGAAAAATGTCCTAGCCTTATAAAATTAAATACATTCTAGACGCGACTGGCTTACTTAACTCCTGGAACGAAGGAAATATAAAGTATTCGGATTTCCGGAGGGATAGACCGTATGTATAAATTACGGCTTTAAATGTCAATCTTTTAAAAAAAAAAAAAGATTTTGTAAGTTTCAAACTGATTAAGGACAAAAATTTTCTTGGCCCATTATCGAACCCCTACCATCTCTCCCTTCCAAACAATAATGCTTGGTTCTCTTAGCCCAGGCAATGATTCTTGAAAGTTTCACCACGTATCGGGAAAAGATTATTAGCACAATTTTCGAGCCCCACATCAGGAGACCCGCGCTCCAACTATAAACTATATTCGACCCTTTTCCTAGCCCCATTTTATGCTGTGCCGAATTTTCTTTTCAATTGTCTTTTACCTTGGGGTTCCCATGGTCCAAGAACTTAAGAATACATGTTCCGAAGCGGTTGGAAAAAATTGGCCTATTTGGAGCCCTACCTTTGGAAGATCCCTACCTCCAAACTAAAATTATTTTGCATGTTATTTAGAGTTCCATTGGCCCAAGAGGTTACAGTTTTAAGTTTTGATCCGCTCGAAAAATAGTTTACTGACCTTTGTCAGGCCCTGTTTTCGGAAGAACTATTGTTTGTTGTTTTCATCTGTTTTTCTTCTGCATTCGGGCCTTCTTGGTCCAAGGACGCAATAATGTAAGTTTTGACGCTATCAGATGAAAAAGTATATTTGACTTTTTTCGGGTCCAGAATTTTTTTTTTTTTTTAGCATATTAGGTTCTTCTTGGCCCAAAGACTTACTGGTGTAAGTTTCAAACTCATCACGGACAAATAGTTTTAATTCAATTTCCGGGCTCCTTAAAACTCTCGTATCTCGAGGCTTCTTAACATCTAATGTTTGCACAATGGCAGAGCTTAGCTCCTTTTATCACCCAGTCAGAGATAAACTTGTTTGTACACCTCGTCACCTGAATTTCTAAGTTTGGACTTCGCTTATTTGCCTTGAGTCGCATTTGAGCTCTTCTCTGCACTGAGTCACTCCACAGCTTGGAACATAACTAATTTTCGTCAGAGGCAGAACCAATTCGTTCATTAATTAGCTCGTTTTTGACAGAACCATAACTTATCTCGTTTTAGACAAGTCAGCATCTAGCCAGCAGCTTAGACTTGGCTCGTTTTTGCAAAAAATTTAGAAACGTCAATATTTCATGTTTAAGCTGGGAGCAACATGCCTTCTTTTCTACTAAAACGTATGCGGTTGTAGGGGGAGGGCGTCGGAAGAAATTACAGGCTCAACCCCCCTAATTAGGCATTACAGATTTGGATAGGTTATCATGAATCATGGGGCTGCGTGAGCCTAATCCTTCTGGAGGCAAATTTGTTCGTGCTTTTTGACCATTCTTAGCAAGATGCATATCACATTGTTTTCATTAGATATCACTTGGGAATATGGGCGTACTAGGGAACAAAAAGCTAAAGAGAAGGACTTGTTGTCTTTCAGTCGCGTTTTATTCTTAGTCTTCAATTTCCAATCCACCCATGACCAGTCGTTCGCTCTATGCAATATGTCGAAAAAAGTAATATATGATAGACCCATGGCTCAGTACTAAGTCAACACTGCTCCATGGACTATGACTTTACAAAATACAGTTACAAAAATAAAAATACAAAATTTTACTCATTTTTTAGAGTTGATTGAAGATAAAAAACTGATTCGAAGAAACCAAAGAGTTGACAATTTTAAACAAAGTGAAGGAAAGAGGGCTTATTATGAATTTTTATATATCTCAAATAAAAATAATTTTTCTCTATTTGCAAATTGATCATGGGCTTCTTCTGGGCACTGGTTCCTATAATACGGTATGTGAGCCCCCTCCCCCCCGTCTCCTCACCTTTTGTTGGGGTCATAGCTGCAACAGCACGATGAGAGATTAGAAAACCAAAAGTTTCAAAACTTCTTGTTATTTATTAGTTATTGAAATGGAAAAAAAAACTCTGATGCATAAAATACCTTTAACCATAACAAGGGTCTCCGAGTCGTGCCAGGTTCCTTTTCTAAGACCCTCGATAACACCTTCAACCACTTCTTCTTCGGCATCCTCTTCATTTTCTTGATCCTTTTGAGCATCCATTCGAAAAAACAGCGACTCCAAATCTAAAAGCTTTTCGTGTGCAACACAAAGATCACATCTGGAAATAAAAGGAACATGAAAAAAAATCTTAGAACCATATGGTGTCTATCTTCTGAAAAACCATAAAAATACAAGTGGCATAAAATTTTCGTTTCCAGCGAAAAACTCTATTAGCGATTGAAAGTATTGGCGCCCCTATTGAATTTCAAAAGAGACCGTGTAGTAGGAGAATGTCTTTTTCTTCCATTTCGTGGCATAGAACAACAATTTTGGCCAAAATATCATTGACTAAAAATCCTTATACAGGCAATCGAACCAGACGTGAACGTGGCTCCCCACGTTAGATGAAGTTCGACAAGCGATCAGATGCCTGAAAAGTAATAAAGCCTCCGGTTTCGATGCTATCCCGGGTGAAATTTACAAGTATGGAGGCACAGCCCCTATTGAATTTCAAAAGAGACCGTGTAGTAGGAGAATGTCTTTTTCTTCCATTTCGTGGCATAGAACAACAATTTTGGCCAAAATATCATTGACTAAAAATCCTTATACAGGCAATCGAACCAGACGTGAACGTGGCTCCCCACGTTAGATGTAGTTCGACAAGCGATCAGTTGCCTGAAAAGTAATAAAGCCTCCGGTTTCGATGCTATCCCGGCTGAAATTTACAAGTATGGAGGCACAACACTTGCCAGGAGGCTCCATAAACTCACCTGTCGTATATGGGAAGAAGAGATGGTTCCACAGGATTGGGGAGACTCTATCATCCTTCCGGTCTTCAAAAAAGGGCTAAAGAAAAAAACGCAGCAATTATCGTGAGATCTCCCTCATCTTAATTGCTGCTAAAATATTCACAAAAGTGCTACATAATCGCTTGTGTCCAGTGCAACGTGAAGACAAGGCCCAATCAAGCGGGATTCCGCCCAGGCATGGGAACAATCGACCAGCTATTCGTTTTAAGATAAATCCTTGACCACAGGGCAAAACACCAGAAACCAACAGTGTCTCTATTCATAGATTTTATAACAGCTTTTGAGTCTGTTCTAAGGGATGGAATCTAGAAGGCAATGCCGGAGGATGGAGTACCAGACAAGACAGTCAGACTTATTCAAGAATACTACCAGCGTGCGCGAGCCCAAATACAGATCTGTGGGGAGCTCTCCTCGATGTTCCAAATAGATTTTGTGGCCTGAAAAGGATGTATATTGTCTCCCGTCTTACTTAATTTCGTAATCGACTGCAATAAGACCAGAGCAACGGCCACCTTCTCAGGCATTGAAGTAAATGGCAATTTTGTGATTACCGATCTGGACTACACCGACAATATTAGGATATTAGCTGAATCTCGTTTAGGATCCCAATCTGTGCTATCAAAAGTAGCTGAAGAATCCTCTCTGGCAGGCCTGAAGATAGGCTCCTCGAAGACAAAAGTCATGGTGTCTAGTATTTCATCTCAAGACCCACCAATCTTACTAGAAGTGTCACCCATAGACGAGATACCTGAGTTCAAGTACCTAGGCTCTCTGGTAGATCCAATATGAGGATGTACATAAAAAATTCAGTCAAGAATTGCTTCAGCAACTGGAGTTTTTACCCAGCTAAACCACTTTCTATGGAACCAGAAAAAAAGTCCTTTTGACAAAAAGAATAAGGATATACCAGGCCCTCATTCAGTCTGTCCTATTATACGGCTGTGAGACACGGGCTCTGAAAGAGTCCAACATACAAGCCCTTAACCCATTCGACCATTCATGTCTAAGGAGAATCATTGGCATCAAGCTCTGTGATCGAGTCAGCAATGATGAACTCCGCAAAATTTGCCATCAACCTTATGGTTTGGCCACTATAGTCAAACAACGAAGACTCCGATGGTTCGGCCATGCACTTCGCGGCCCACAGTACACCGACGTCAATAAAGCCCTCAGATGCACGCCTCTTCCGGGATGGAAAAAGCGATATGGAGGACAGAAGAAAACGTGGCTCACCTGCATCAAGGCAGACCTAGGCCCACTCGATGGCTTCAAGAAGTATGGACGAAGATAGGATAAGTCCTGGCTCGAATTGATTGAGGCAATCACAAACGACCGAGACTCTTGGCTTACCACAATGATGAAGCTACTGGACGCGAGGGAGAGATGAGATGCTTGAGTCCTACTAAAAGTACAAGTAATTACAATCCAATCAAAATAATAGTAAAAAATATCTATACAGCCTCTCAATTCTCTTATAAAAAGAGCTGATATAAGAGTTTCCTTTGAAAACGTAAAAATGACGACCCTAAAATTTATTTTTTATTTTCCGAATCCTCTCCCTTTCAAAATATTTCAAGGAATGTACTTTTTCAGGCATGTTTATCATTAAACAGAAATATTATTATACGCTTATTAAGCTTGAATGTAAACAAAAGGGAGTCCTCAATCAAACGGCTCGCAGCAACAAACTGTATTTAAAGAACAACTGTTGTCAGTAGTCAGATATTTGGGTGGAAACCAGGTATGTTTCAACAGAAATATTGAGTGAGTCTTCCAGGTGTGGTAAGCCCTCCCCCCATATACTTATGCCAGTCCTAGATTTGGTATTAAAAATAAAAGGAAGTTAAACATTTAAAAATAAACTTTTTCGAATGAAAGCCATGAAGAGCATCAAAACTCTAAACGACCAGAATATATCTTGCAAACAAGGGGGCTATCGATCAACTCAGCCTTTAGATTATTTTGTTTTTCGATGTTTCAAGGACGAATGCTCTAACACAAGAAGAATTTCACAGTTTTTATTTTTTCACAATGCCCCGGTAATGAAATGGGTTATTTGCTCGCTTTTGCTTTAAACAACAAGCTTTCAAAAGGAGATCGACACATAACAGTTGTAAATATGAACTGGCTATATTTTTTGTACTCTTAAATGCTTTCATTAAAGAACTCGTCAAACCATAGTATCAAGAGCAGGAGGTTGAGGGGATGGTAGTCCTTCTCTGGTACAGGATAGTTTACCTTTGTTTTAAGTTTTAATGTCGCTCTGTACCTTCGCTTGATTTTTTTTTATTAATCAATGGCAGAAGACCCGTAGTTTTAAGAAGCTATTCAATGCCAATTTCACGCTTAAATTAGTTACTATTTTGCTATTAACTCAACAGTTTCTCCTTACTTGATCAACCAATTCAATTAATTACTTTCTTAGTAATATATTTTTTTTAAAAGAAAGGATAACACAAATACAGACGTTGTTTTCTGATGAGATAATAAATTAGTAATGCAGGCCATAGACAGCAATATAATTTTTTTTTTTGGGGGGGGGGGCAGCATACGGCTTTACTATTATTTCAAATACACTTTGAAGAACACTCCTCATTCCTTTTCTACCATTCTATATAAAGATACACAGTGCCAAGAAAAGAAGCACAAGGAATCAACACCACTAACTTGTTCTTCCTGCCTTTCTTAAGTGTTGGTCTCAAATGGCACGAGGAAGTTCCACTAGCCAATTCTTTCATGGGTAGGATTTGTAATCTTCGAACATCTTTTAAGCATAGCTTCCTTTGCTCCAACAATTCTTCTATTCTTGAATGTAACAGCAACTGAAGGCCCGAGACATCTTTGAACCTAAGGGTATAATAACAAGACTTAAAAGTCTTTGCTTCAATCAATTATCAGTAAATTAAAGTGAGCACGAGAGAGCATAGCTGAAAATCAATATCCTAAGACGGGTGCATAAAAACCTGACTGGTGCAAGGGCCAATATATGCATCAGAACATAACATTCAAAAAGGCTCACTATTAAGACTCTTCTATTTTAGTATATAAGCTTTTTTGTAGTAGCATAGTAATAAATAAATTTATTAATAACCTTAAATACGAATACTCATAGAATAGGAGACTGTGACAATAATACACTGGATGCTAGTAAACTTTTTAATTTCCGGTAGGCACCTCCCTCGATTCAAAATCCTAAATAAGTCCCTACTTTGTATACATCACTAAATGAAACGTGAACAATAAACCTATAGCAAAACTATGTGCAGGTATGTGAGGCTACTAGCGGCCAGTTCGTATGTTGCTACATAATTCTTTTTTTCCAAATAAAAAATATCCTGCTTTTAATTACCGTTTCAAGCTTTCAGATTTCTGACTGAGTATGAATTCAATCATTGAGTTTTGAGTATAATACAATTGTGACACCAAGTTTTATTCGGTGATTCCCTAAATTAATGAAGGTCTTAAATCATAGTGAATGTTTATACTTACCAAGCCTGGCTCTCAGAATTTATAATCTTTGTATTATTCATGTTGCCTCTTTGGCGATTAAGTTTGCCAACCACTAGTACATCCCAAGAAGAATATTTTTTCCTCCAAAAAATTGATAACATATTTGTTAAAGAAGGACTCAAAATAATTAAACATGAACTCACAGACTAAGTCTTCTTGAAAATCTGTATGATCAACTTCGTGTAGTTCAGTAAACAGTATTACTTTTGGAGATACACCTTGTATATTATTAATAAGACAAATTTTTTGAAGTCTAAGATACACATGAGAAATCAGTAATAAGTACTTTACACGGGTACCAAAACCTTCTCCCTAGTTTTTAAGATCAATAAGATGCTTGCTTATAAGTCATTCTCCGTGATAGATACTAAAACAAATGTTTTGTAGCCTAAAAAACATCAGAAATCAAATATAGGTACAATCATTAGTAGAAGTTGCAAACCCATCATCGGCAGATATAACTAAGGTTCAACAGTCGGTTATGAACACGAAAAAAAATAACTGACACCCACACTGAGACTATAAGACTTGAGAATGACAATTGGATCAAACAGAAAACATTGAAATGTAAAATGTTCTAACATACCACGTCATGTATGATACTTTGAAACAATGTAAAAACAAAGAATACTGCTCGAAGTTACGAAATATACATAATGAACGATTTTGAGCTTAGTGCAGCTGTGACCCCAACTGGAGCAGCCAGCCAGACTAAAAATCTCTATCATTCGCCACTTTTAAATCTAAATAATTTAAACAAGATGCAGCATGCCTATCTTTCTGATTAAAAGTTAGTATTGGAGGAACGGAGTAAAAGGGATGCCTTCAATCATAACAGTACAATCAAAAGGAGATCCAATCATAACGCCATAAACGGACTACCCGGAAACAAATGTGGGTACAAGTCAGCAAAACTGCTGAGGATGTAACAAAAAACAAATTGTGGGTTCTGATTGTAAATTTTGAATTCAATATAAAACAGGTGATATTGCCAAAGACCAACAGTAAGACTATAGCATAGCAGACGAAATTTGGGACTTGCATAATTCTCGATTGATTCGCCTGAAGTTGATTAAAAGAGATTGGTTACCTCCGCCAGAGCTTGCAGGGGATGTAACAGAAAAACTTGGGGTTCAGACTGCATTTTCGAATTGAGCGTAAAAATTTATATTCAGGTTATATAGTTCCGCTTAAAGTAAAAAAAAAAATATAACACAGCTGTATAGTACTATTGAATAACAGTGCGTTTTGAACCATTGATAAGAAAATTAGCGAGTTTATTTTTGATAATATTTAACAACATAGAATGGATCGTATAAGCATAGATAAATAAACGATAATCACTGTCGCGACGTCGAATATATCATAAAATTAGGTGTACAACAACTACGAGAACTTACATGTTTAGGCAGCTAAGCGAACTTTCGTTGCCATACTGACGCTTCTTATCTTCTTTTAATTGGGATTTGATGTTTTGGATACAGGAATGACCAATATTTCTCGAGTCACACCATTCTAAAGCTTCAAGCCACCAATGACGACTATCTTTTTCAGTTAGTGATATCAATTCTACAGCTTTTTGGGTACATTCGCTAAGCTTACCAGATGAAGACTCGACCTGGCAAATATTAATATAAAAATACAAATAAAGTAGTGTTAACACGTATTAATACAAAATTACCTGCCGTGATCGGTGACAATACATGAATCGACCTTTGCAAGAGTTCTTCCCTCCACCATTGTTGACTTCGGCGTCGTTTAAGTAAATACAATTTTTATTGTATTTAGCCTTCCAGCTAGCCTCATAGCCTTCCAGGAAGGGGGGGGTCTCTCCTCACTTTTGTCTAGAGCACTCATTTTTAAATTAAATTTACACAAACGTAAGCCAAAACCCGAGCCAATCGCTTCCGAAAATTGTCATTCTCGCAAAGAATGTAATATGATGAAAACTTTTTTTTCAGGGAGGGGGCAGACTGTTATAGCCCAAAAAGGCTCCATTTTTAATTAAAGTAGTCTTTTCCAAGCGATTTCCAACCATTTTTAAGGGCTAAGAGAGGTTCACTGGATCTTAGTTCACCCTCAAATGACATACTTGCCAAGGCCATGACGACCTATGACTTGGAACAGAAACAAACTTTTTGACCTTTATTCGTATTATAAGAGAAAACCTAATCAAATACTTTCTGATGCAATCAGTAGCTTCAGTGATTTTTCTGATGAGTGTTCTTAACCAATCGTTTTCATTCTTAATACCCTCTGCCCTCTTAATTAAGATTGAGGCAGTTCCGTTCCCTACATGACCGATCGGAATTTCTAAATCCAAGTCATGAAACGTCCTAGTTGTACTTGTGAACTCAAAAAAATTTAACCCCTTCTCTAATTAGCTATAATCCACTCTACAATTTCTTTTTTCGTCCTAGCTAGAGCACTCTCCAGAGAACTGATATAGGTCAACAAAACTAATCTTCGTTTAATTACAGATTTTTCCTCCATTAGACACTTTTCCCGACTGATAGTTTACTCAGTTATCCTTCTTTTACGATAACCCTCCAATGGTTGTTTTACCAAACTCAAATTAGCAACAGAGTCAGATTATCAGATTATTCAGACTATTATCTGTGTGGGAAATCACTTCTGTCTGATTACTCAAACTCTGGTTACTAGTTATTTATTCATTAGTATTTTCCATGAAAGAAGAGAAAAAAATTACTGGCTACATATCATACCCATTGTATCTCAAATACCGAATAACATCAATTTCTCAAAGAAGGATAGGGGTCTGTCAGGACAAAAATCAATTCAAGATTTAGTAGAAGGAACTTATTCTGTTTTATTTATTTTTAACCAAAAGAACTTCAAAACAAATTGAGAAGAAGAACCAGATAAAAAACTTGATAAGAACTAAGTAGAAAAATCGAATTATACGAATAAACACAAGTTCGAAGTTAAACCCGACCCGTATTTTGCAGAGGAATAAACAAAAGCCCCTTTCGTCAAACTTTTCAACTTTCATGAAAGTGAATTTTGTCAAAATCACTTTCCCGTTTTTATTTACATTTTTACCTGCATTATACGTTTGTTTAAAATGTATTAGTCACAGAACTCGCACGGATCTCATATAATTTACTAAAGACTGCAAAATTATTTGCTTAAACCATTAAGAATCCCAGTAATATAAACCACAGAGATAGAGCTCATTCTAGATTTATAAGAAACAAAACTTTACCAAGGTGATATGTTGCCGCATATAATGCTTCTTTAATTCTTCAGCCTCATTTGGCAGCTCTGAGTCTCGAAGCGTGGGAGTTATTTTATGACCAGCCATCAGAATTTCATTGAGATTGTGGATGGCATGCAATCTCTACTCAAAAGAAAAAGTGAAATAACTTGGTCAGAAGAAACATATCATATTTTGTTGAATATAAATACAACTAGCATATAGGCATGGCTATTACTAAGATCAGATAGGAGGTTCTAAAGTCTCCCAAGTCCACTTGATACCTCCACTTGAACAAAAGACTATGCCACAGGAAATAATATTTAGTGATACTGGTAATCTATTTTAGAAGCAGAATCGAAATCATTTTATTTATACAAGCTGTCGTAGTCAAGAATAAATCACCCCTAAATGGCGCTTGTACTTACAATATCGGGAAAAAAAAAATACTGAACTAGTATTTTATTTCAATTTATAACCAAAACCTCACTTTTTATTTTATTTTTATTATTTTTTTTTGAAACCTTATTATTATGTATTTTCCGATACTGTTCAGATGATTTATACAATAAATAAACAAAGGAAATAAATTTATCAACGACGTATGCGAATCAATTCCGTAGAATTCAAATGTAAAGCAGTTCTGCTTCCTCAATTCGTCCTCGATTTCTTTTTTCTATGAAAAAAAAAGTGGGCGACCAATTAAACACTTAAAACTGAAAATTGTAATTTGTATATATATATATTATTTGAAAAAAACTACGTTTTCTAGAGTTAAAGAGGCTGAGTCACAAGTTCGAACCTTAAAACGTACAGGGATTTGGAGGTGCAGTTGGGGGGCAGCCGCCCCCCAAACCCCCGCTTCCGTATATGAAAGGGGTTGTGCCCTCCTCAACGCCTCGCTCTTTACGCTAAAGTTTGACTTTCTTACAACTCTTTTTTTTAACAAATAAAAACTTTAGCGTAAAGAGCGAGGCGTTGAGGAGGGCACAGCCTCTTTCATATACGGAAGCGGGGGTTTGGGGGGCGGCAGCCCTCCAACTGCACCTCCTAATCCCTGTACGTTTTAAGGTTCGAACTTGTGACTCAGCCTCTTTAACTCTTTAGAAAACGTAGTTTTTTCAAATAATTTCTGCACGTTTTAGTAAAGTTTATTACTTATTTAACTCTTTAGAAAACGTAGTTTTTTCAAATAATTTAAAAAAGAAACTGAGTTTCTTTTCTAAACTTTAAATTCAGTATAAAAAAATTTTATCTGACAGGGAATCGAACCCGGATCTTCCGCCTGGCAGTCAGGAACAGCGAGCATTGTACCACAGAGACACTTATTTTAGTCTCTCGTATCTATTTTTGACGTAAGCAAACCCCCACAAAACTTGATATTTGGATTTTTGAAAATAGAGAAGTAAGGATTGGATTGAGCTGAAATTTTGAGGATTAGCTCCCAGGTCCCAGAAAAGCCTATCTTCTAAATTTCAGCTCGATCGGACAACGTTAAATGGGGGCTGTGGTGGGAAAAATTAACATAGACTCTTATAGGAAAACGAGGTTTTTCGTAAATGTAAATTCGGGGGATATTTTTTTTGGTCTGAAAATATGAAAAAGCCCTAAAAGGTTGAATTCCGCTTCGAATGAGTCCTCATTCAACTGGATCCATTGCCAACTGTGGCCTGTAGGCGTGGCTAATAAAAAAAAAGAAGAGAAATGAACATTAAGTGGCTATGTTGGTTTTTTGGAAAACAGGGAAGGAGTGATCGGATTGAGCTGAAATTTCGAGGATAAGCTCCCGGGCCCTAGGAAAGCTTAACCTCTAAATTTCAGCCCAATCAGACAACGTTAAAGGGGGGCTGTGGTCGGAGGGTCGAAACTCCCAGCCCACTTTTACCCATGAAGATTAAGTCAGAGGGGGGTGAAATTTCGCACGTTTCTTAGTTGGAGCTTGGGCTACAAAATGCGATCATCGCTGTCTCTCTGCAACCGCTAGGACCGGAAATCGCTTAACATTGTGGTGGGTCGCCTCTTTATAGAGGCACAAGTGTGCCTCCTTGATATTATATATTATATATATATATATATATATATATATATATATATATATATATATATATATTAACAGAGAATTTATTAGAGATATATTAAAAATTAACAGAGAATGAGTAGAGAAAAATGTATCATCTTAGAGCTCTAAAAGTCTAACTGTCCTGATTACTATAGCAAAAGACAAACACTGCCATTAATTGTTAGTATATATATATATATATATATATATATATATATATATATATATATATATATATATATATATATATATATATATATATATATATATACATATATATCCAGGGGAGGGTTTAGGGGGTTTTAACCCCGTCCCCCCTCGATATGCTTGCCTGACTCGTGTAAACGTAACAAAAATGGATATAAACAAATTTTTTATTCGTTTTTTGTGTAAACCCCCCCCCCCCCCAAAAAAATTCTTGCATAAAACACCCCCCAAAAAAAAATCCTGGATACGGCCCTGACATAATTCCCAACTGGTGGTTCGCAAACCCCTGAAGGATCACAGTGTTTGCATAGGAGGTTTGCGAAAATAATATTGTAATGGCGAAAAAAAACAGCCCAAACGTACCCTCACCACTGCGGATATGTGTGTTCTTAATATCTATCACGCTCGTGTGAATGATAAAAACCGGTTCTTCGCCAGCACATCATAAACCAGCAAATGGCAGTATCTGTAGTGTTGTATTAACTAATGTTCATACATAGGTTTAGCACTTATACAACTTGAGTGACAGACTGATAGTGAACACTGAGCCTGTCAAGTTTTCGTGTAAATGATTTAATAATTGTTAATGTAATTATCATTATAGCTTATTTTTATTATGGATCGATAGATCAAAACAGGTTGTTTAGAAACGAGACATGATAATCTATTGAAAGCTGTTGTGAGAAACCGTTTCACCAGAAGAAAAACAAAGGAAATGATGACACAAAAGGGAAAAAGCAAAAATAACACACCGAGTATCTTCAATTGGAGTCTCATTTTACTAGGGATGAGTCAGAAACGAAACCGATTAGTGTTATATGTAACGAAATTCTTGCCAACAGCAGTTTAAAACCATCACTTCTTCACAGACATATTGAAACAAAATATCCGACACACAGAGATAAACCTCTTGAATATTTCAGAAGAAAATTAGCAGATATAAAAAAAATGTAGCCTTTCTTCTTTCATGACTTCAAACAAAGATAGTAAAATGGCCATTGAAGCATCATTTCGAGTAACTTATAAAATTGCAAGATCTGGATAAGCGCATACAATAGCAGGAAATTTTATTGGACCATGTGCGAAAGATATCGGCAAATGTATACTTGGGGGAAAGACAGCAAAGAAAATTGAGCTAATTCCCTATCAAACAACACAGAGTCGCGTAGGAGTAATGACTTGCCTAATTATGTGGAGAAAGAACTTTTAAAAAGAGTACAATTGAATTATTTGTAATTCAAATTGACGAATCAACGGGCATAACAAATGCTGCAGTCTTGCTTGTCTACGTTAGATTTATTTTTACGAATATTGTTCCAGAATATGTTCCATTTGCACATCTACATGAAAACCTACATAACTGGAGAAGCGATTTCGATATGATCAACGGGTATTTTGAAAAGAATGGAATAAGCTGATCTTATTGTGTGGGTGTGTATACAAATGGTGCAAATCAATGACAGGAAAGTTTTCAGGTTTTGTGGCACGGGTGAAGAAGATCAATGAATAAATCCAGTGGACTCATTGTTGTATTCATAGACAAGCTTTAGTATGTAAGCGTATTCCTGCAGAGTTATCTACTACTTTAAGTGATGCTGTGAAAATTGTGAACTTTGTAAAATCGCGGTCTACTAATTGCCGTCTATTCCGTACGCTTTGTGAGGATTTTGGAAGTTTCCACGTTTCTTTACAACTTCACACAAAAGCTAGGTGGCTTTCCCGTGGTAAATTTTGTCGTGTTTGTTTGAATTGAAGTCTAAAGTTCAAGCAATTTTTATTGATGATCCATTTCATTTGTCTTCTTGTATAACCGATGTTCTTTGGCTACAAAAGTTTGCATGTTTAGCTGACATTTTATGTAAACTGAATGAATTAAATATGTCTTTACAAGGCGAGGGTGTCACCATTTTCAGTGTGCATGATAGAATTGAGGTTATGTTGTAAAATATCTATTTTTGGATTCAATGCCTGCAGATGAATAAGAATGGATGTCTCAATTCTGTCAGCATTTGTTTTCAGAAAATTCAATTAAACTTGACGAAAACATTAAAAGGAGTATATGTGAACATCTGAACTATCTTCGATTAACTTTCGACGACTATTTTCCCACCATATGCAATACATTCATCTCAATCAACTGGATACGTAATCCGTTTCAAGGAAATGTAAGTTCAAAAACCTCTCTAAATATACTGAAAAAAGAAAACTCAATCTTAAATTGACTTCTGGCTGAGTATACAAAACGAATATCCTGTTCTGTAAAAAAAAAAGCCGTTAAAGTTCTATTACCATTTTGCACAACATATCAATGCGAGAAAGGTTTTTCAGCGTGTACTTATCTGAAATATAAATACAGAAACAGGCTAAATGCAGAAACTGATCTAAGACTGAAACTGTGTGATATTGAGCCTAACTTGGAATTGCTTTGTTCAATAAAATAGCCAAAAATATCCAATTAAGAGTTTTCAAATGTAAAACATAAGAACGTGTTTATTAAATTTATCTTGTTTTCAATTTTATAGCCGTTATTTTAGTCTCATTTATTTTTTATGATTAATATAATCAATTATTCTGCAATATGAGAACTATATATTCTATCAAATGTTACTGCTTTTTTTAACTGTCATCAACGACTATATAGGGGGTTCGTCAAATTTTTTCGGACCTTTCTTTTCGTTCGCGAGGGGAAACAAGTTGGGGAAAATGCTCTAGATAAACATCCATAGAGGGGGATTAGCCCCTTATCTCCCTTCATTGCGAGGATTACCAAATTGTAAATACCAAATGGCTATATTTGTTACATTCTAAAATACTTCCAAGAAAGCCCACGTCAAACCTTAGCTTAAATACCCCCCCCCTTTCCAGTATTGTTTTGAATCGTTTACTTTTAATGTGACTAAATTTCAGTTGACAAAACTAATTTATATTCAAGAAGTCTCAATAATCAATATAAATGCATCACTCCGGTGTTAGATGTTCATAAAACTACGCCTGCAACGAGAATAATGGCTCGCTAGATGGATTAAGGGATTGCAAATAATGGTTTTCTGTTGTTGAACATGTACCATTTCAGCAATAAACGAGGAAAACAGAATATCCATTTATCCAAGTAGCTTAAAAATCGAAGACATTAAAATGAATGCACCATGATACGACACACCTTCACATTATACTTAAGACTAAATTCGTTTGCATATATTTTACATTAAAATACCTGAAGGGTGTCCATTTTTATTTTATCCCTCATTTCAACCTCAATTCTGAAAACCTCCCTGTACTTTTCAGCAGCTTCTTCCCAAAGTTCGTTAATAATGTCAATTCCAGCAAGTCCATTCAACGAAGAAACAAGAGCTCGTTGCACATCTTCACATTCTAAAGCTGTTTTCTTCAACATTTGTTCAAGCAATTGCTCCATCGTCATAATACTTTTGTTCAGACTTATGAACTGTCCACGAACCATCTGCGGATGACAACAGGCTTGCCTTAGCCGCAACAGAGGTAACAAAAGCTGGAATGAAATAAAATACAACTAAACGCAAGTACGTTTTTTAACTGCTTTTCGGAAAGAGGTTTATTTGCCTGGTCATTTATAGGGCCTAAGTTATTTTTATTTAATTACTTACTTTTTTTTTAAATACCGCGATCAGGAAAAAACTACCCCAGAATGAAGACTTGAAGCTTTAGCTCCCCTTCGTCATTCCACGTCAGGAAAAAATTACGTTCTTAGGTCACTTTTATTTTTTTAGGTCACCAAAAGCTTGGAAGGGGGCGGGTTTGGTGGTATCTACCACAATGGGGATTGGGTGTGCATATATGTGTGTTTTTGCATATATTTATACTTACAGATGTACAGGACTTGAGCTAAAAGGTTTTTTCTGGAGGCGGGGAGGATTCAAAGTACAAAACTAGGCCTACTAATTTTTAATTTTTGGGGGGAAAGGCATCTTCAAACAAATCCTGAGAATAATTTCCCCCATTCATTGTGTTGAAGTATGTGAATGCACATTTTCTTATTAGTACATATTACCACAGCCGAAACAAGACAAGGCCAGGAAAATGTTGATACACATATGGACGTTGTTATATATACGTTGTTACGTATATGGCTCAAGGGTTTACCTTTATTCATATGCAAGTTTTTTTATATTATTTTATGGTAAATAACCCCCCCCCACACACACACACACACTTTTCTTTTTGTTATAAACTAACTTTTCAACCTTTCCTTCTTTTTTTTTTGAGAAACACTCCGTAAAACTGATACTTGGCACAATAAATTTTCTTCTTGATAAACATTTCCCAACAAAGCCACTTGTTCTTATCAAACAACAGATGTTTCTGTGTTTTTAGAATGAACATGCACTAATCACAATTTTATTAGGTCTCCTAGGCACTTTACGTGGAAGCAACAATGACTGCACAAAATATCTAGATGATTAAAAAAAAAACAATTTCCGGATCAGATTTCAAGCTGAAATTTTCAAAATTTTCGCTAATTAGAAATTCTAATATTTGCTGAGGAGGACTAAAGGCGATGTAGATGAAACATCTAGTTTGTCTTGGGAGTTCGCTTCACAATCTCTGGCATTTCCACCATCTTAAAATTATTTCATCTGATATTATGGAAAGGCAATGGATTTTCATTCATTTAAGATAGAATTAATGTGGGCAAAAATAAGAAAAATGTTTGATGAAAATCTGAGAAGAAGAAGAAAAGTATGCTTACCTTATTAAGAGTGTGCCTATCAATACTGCTTAACATCCTGTCCATTTGGTCAAACAACTCAAATTTTGTAATTGCTGCAGAAGTGCATTGACTATGTTGCAACTCATAAAAATGTTCTTCAACAGGAGAAAACCTGAGCCAATGAACAACCTGTAATTACGCCTCAATGAGCTAGTGCTTAAGTGCTCTTATATGTTACACATAAAATCAGTATTTTAAATCAGAATAATTGAAGAGTTTGAAGTGGGCCAAGTCGGGAACAAAAACTGAGAAATTGACCCTCATTTGATCCGACGTACTTAACTAAGGTAATCGCTTCTCAAATGCGAGTGTATTCTGGACACAAACACGGCGAATACAGACTTCGACTAAAATGTTATCTATGGCCTTTTAGTCTGTGTCGAGCCTTAATTTTTTGTCAACAATCCATAAATCAACGCTGTTACGGCTATATATATAGGGCTATATATATAGACATACCTACCAAATGGTAAATGTATACCAAACTTTGAAAGCAGTGAAAGTTATCTTTTTTTCAGAATTGCATAAAATGATTCATTTTACTTATAGATAGATAGTTTATCATCCTTTCATCCTAGGGTAGAACTAACGTAAATAGTAATATTTGGGGTTGGGGCATTCGCAATTGAGTCAAGGTCTAAAGCTATGATATATATTTGATACATTAATAAATATAAATTGTTGTCAGTTATTAAATAATCGTCCCACTGTTTATATTTGAGTCTCTTAATTATAATTGCTGCTGACCACTGTGTTAGATGAATGCTGTGAACTTGAGTACCTCTTCTTTTCTGAATGAGATGACATATGGCTTCAGTCTGCATTTGATTGCTCAGATCCTGCAACAGGAAAGGTGTCCTATTTCAGGCAAATTGCAGACTCATGTAAATATTGGGCTGTACCTGTATCCAGGGGTGTCCCGAAACTCATTTCATTGGGGGGTGATCTTCGTAAATTTTACCGAATCGATACCTGATTTATGCCGACTTTTCTACAGAAATCAAGAATTTTGCTAAATTTCGGGCAATTTTGCAAAATTTCTGCCACAATTTTAGAGAACAATTCCCTTTATGTGACTCATGCGTGAAAATTCCCCCTCCAGAAAAATTAAATCTGAATAATCAGGAACAAAAACTGAGAAATTGACCCTCCTGTCCGAATATGAATATATAAATATATATATATATATATATATATATATATATATATATATATATATATATATATATATATATATATATATATATATATATATATATATATATATATATATATATATATATATGGATTCAGAAACAATTGTAGTGACAATAGATTTGCTATAGCTTAGTTTCAATCCAAACCCAATAATTTCTTTGTTTTAAAGCCTAGCACGTTAGAATGTGATACAGGAACAAAACTTACCCATGAATATTTCCTACATACAATGTCCAGACAGTTGGCTTCATTTACCCGAATATCCATTGAAAAATCGTTCTCCATGCCCAGAATAATTAGCATCAACACGGTGTCGTTGACTTTAAGAAAAAGGGATTTGTTTCCCATGCATTATTTTTGTTTTCTACCTGTTTTTCCCAAGTCCAAGTCGTACAGAATGAGTGGTAATAGGACATAAGAAGAGGGCTAATTGGATCCAAAATTAAAGTTCTACGGCCATTTTTAAGTACTGAAAGTAAATGAAAAAGTTAAGCCCCAAAAAGAAATATCGGTGCCCTATAGTAACTTTTTTCCCCCAGTCATCCCGTAGCTCATCATGAGATCGATTAAAATTTAACATAGCTATTATCACTCAAAATTACCAAAAAGCCCAAAAATCTTGCCTCCAGGGCAAGTGTGACTCGCGCAGCCTCATGGGAATGGCCCCAAATAATGTAATTGGTAAATTATTGTTCACAGATACGGTTTTAGTTGTAAAGCAGGTAGGCCACGGCCATAGACGAATTACCTATAATAGATCACACACACCGTGTTTTTTGGCAATCTCATTGCGCTTTATCTTCCATGCCACCAGTAAAGTTAACCTGAGGTGTTTGGAGTAGTCAAAACCGGCTATTGATGTCTGCCTAGCTATTACCACCACTAACTGCAACTACTCTTGTTAGATGTCTGGTGGCTGTTTAGCTGCTTGATATTGTAATACTTTGGACATAGAATCTGGTATGTATTCAGGCTGATCACACCTCGCTAGAACTATATTATTGCAAAGAATTTAAACATCTATGACTGAAGGTGGAAATTCCCCCCCCCCACCCTCCTTCAAACAGCCAACTTGTTAGCACAACCACCAACTTTTTCAATCTTAGTGCAAAAACATATTAAGTCCAAGCCATTGTCTGAATCGGCTTAAAATGTAAAAGCCCCATCTTAACTCAAACTTGAGCTCAAATCAGCATGATTTCGTGAAGAACGAGTTAGGTCGTGAATCACCGTAAAAACAAGCCAAAGTCAAAAGACTGTTTCAGTAGAAAAAAAAACAAGGTACGTCCTGACGAAGTGCAAAAATGAGCCATTTCCAAGCATCACAATGCCGGCAATTGAGTGTAAAAAACAAGCTTAGTCCAACCTAGACTTCATTCAGCTGGGAAAGGTTAAAAAGTTAAAAGCTTGGTGCAACGTTTAAACCTTGGTGAAAAAACAAGCTATGTCCAAGTTACAGAAATATCAGGCAGAGGCTACAATTTCAGGAGATCAATCACCACAAAATTAATTTCAAATTTACAAGTCCTAACTTTTGTCAATCATGCTATAGACAACAGCTCATTGGCTTGGCAGCTTCAGAGCCTCTAACCTCAGTCCATTACTGTCATTCCAAATCCTGTTTGCATTCTGACGGTCGGATCACGGATCTCCTTGTTTTATAGGAAAACAAGAACTTTGTTTTGTTTAAAGAAACCAAAACGGAACTCTTTTTATAAATGACCTAAACATACATCTATTTAAATATACTAACAGTTGCAACAAAACAGAGCATGTATAGATTTTCTGTTTACTAAAATAATGGAATGTTATGCGACTAAAGTAGTCCACAGCCCCGTACCCCTCCTCCGCCAGACATTCCGACTTGCCGTGCCTCCTCCAACTCGCTCATCACAAATCTGTGCTTGCTGACTACAAATCCGAGGCCAATACTGAAAAACAGATGTCAAAAACCAAAGCGCGTGAACCAGGGTTGGCTCCACGGTCGGCTCCTGAAGTGCTACAAATGCCCAAATTTGCGTGCTACACAGCGATTTTCGGTGCTATAGTAAAAGAATTGATTGTAATAGTGCTAAAATAATGTCAAAATAACACTTCTGTACTATTTTAGCACTATTTTAGGAACCCTGAGTACGTACTACAGTGCTACACGTAATGAATTAGAGCTAAAATAGCACTTTCGTGCTACAGATGGCAACCCTGCCGTGAACTACATAATATAGGAGGCCACTTCAAAACACCAACCTCCTAACTTTGCAGATAAGGACATGTATTACGTCTTTAGACTTTTGACTCTTAACACAATATTAGGAAATGATCCTTAATAATCAAATATCAATCATGAGAATCCATGGCTCTTCTAAATCGAAACACACAAAGTAGTACATATTTCAATAATTAGTATTTGGTTTCCACCAAAATTAGTTTATAAGGGTCTTGAGCTCACTGATTAGAAGTGAGAGCTGTCGTTATATAAATATTTAAAATCAAAACAAATGAAGATGCACAATGGTCAAGAAATTACTCTTTATCAAAATCAGAGTCATGCAAAGATTTTGGATCTATCTTAATCGAGGGGCTTAAATATAAATACTGCTTACGGGACATTTTTTTCGATGAGTATAACTGTAAGAATTAATTTGGTTTTATGAGTCAAATATGTACGAACTCTCATCAATGTTTACTTCCTTTTAAATCTATTCCTTCCAAATGTTTAGCAAATCAGTTGACGGAACTAAACTTTCAATATAAGTTATTGAAAGAGCGTTTGGTAAAGCCCAAATAATATACTAGTCTTTCGGGGGAGGGGAGGGGTGTTGAGCGTATGTAAAACCACATATATGTGGTAAAAATTCCTTGATATTAAGCTTTTGCTACAACTCATTTAATTTACTGTTTGAACGATCTTCCTGCACTGTTTAAAAAGATTTCCACTCTTGCATTTTAGGGACTTGAGAGGCCGCAATATCAGCTATGTTTGTAGAAATTCCTATTAAATTTAAGTTTGTGTTTTTACGTCTTGTATACTATTTTTAATTGTGTTTTACGTCTTGTATACTCGTTTTAAGTCTTAAATTTGCTCTTTAATTTTCGTGGATTTTTTTTTATTTATTTATTTAGTGCACAGAAAATGACTAACCTCCTTTTGTGGCGGTAAGTGTACTTGATCTAGGACGTCTTTCTTCAGAGTTCTCCAAAGAACTGGAGCTAATATGGTGGCTAATTTGTCTCTTTCTACTTTTAACGAATAATTAGTACAATTGCTGAAATAAGCAGATGCAACATCTTCAATGCCAAGGAATGAGAACAAGCCCCAAAGATCTAAAAAAAGAAGGTTACCAAAGCTAAACGACTAGAAAACTGAATTAATAGAAATGATTCCGATGAAATGAAACTGGTTTGAGATTTTTCGCTATTCTAAATCCTTAAACGCAACATGCTGCTTCATTTTGTTATTTTTTTAGTTAAGCCGTATATATCTTATACATCAATTATGTTGATGACAACTTTTTCTTCTTTCCTGAAACCCTTTCCAAAGATATTTCACATGGCTGGAAATCTCACACTGGGTGCTAATTATTCAGCATCTAATTTGCTACTAGTTTTAGACAGAGCCTATGCTGTCCAACCATCTACATGCCATAAATGAAGTAGTATTCAAACGTCTTTCACTCCACCGGCAAGATCAGAGTTAACCCCTTAAGTGAGTGTAATATTTTGGGGAATAGCTTACCTGAAACGGTCTGAAGATGTCATTATTTTGGCACCTTTGAAAGAATGACAAATTATCTTGGTTGCAGTTTGATTTTCGTTTGTTCTCTCTTGCCTCGGTTTCTTTTCCTTTTCCTCTGATGCTTTCTGCCTCCCTCCCTTTATGGCAATTGGTATTTAATTATGCCAACTGATTGACGTTGTGTTTACGTTAACTGTGATGACAACTGTCCGATGGTGGGCGAATAAATAAGTAAATGTGATTTGACCCTTATATAATAGGCAATTAAGCCTTTAAGGAGATGTTAATTCAACTCCATCATTTTGTATTGTTGATGGTGTTATGAATTCCAAATTTTTATCGGTGTACTTTCTTACTTATGCAGACAAAAATATTTATATATATAAAAAAAAAATCCATTTAAGTACTATTTTTCCTGTGAAATGCCCTTCAAGTAAAATTAATCCAAATAAAGCCATAGCTAGTCCTTTGAAAAACTTTAAACTGGTTCATATGGAAAAACGAAAGTTGCACAGACAAGCGACCTATTATCAAGAAATTGATGACGCAACTACGAATCTTCCAATAAAAAGTGGAGTTTCCTTACCCTTAATAGATTTTTGTATTGGAGTACCAGTGACGCACCATCTGTTGATACAAATGAATTTAGAGGCCATTTCAGCAGCCCTTGTTGCTCTTCCTTCAATCATTTGAGCTTCATCAAGGCATATCCGCCACCATTCAACACAGAGTAAAGGAGTAGGTGTCGACATATAAAATGGAACTTCAGAGCTGAAAAAAAAATCGAATTTTACTCGCATGAACAAGGACTTCTTGCCTCTTGAATATTGTATACACATATTCTATGCACATATATTCTATATGCATATATACACTATGCACATATGCACTACACATATGCACTATGCACACATATTCTGCTTTTCAAAGGAGTGTAAATCAAGTTTCAAAAGGGGGCATAAAACCGAAGGTTTGGGCACAAATTTGCCAAGAACAGAGTCCCGAGACTAATCTTAGGGAGGATTTACCCCTCCCTTGATTTGAATTTCAAAGATTATCTCCCCTATGCCAACATGCACCTATGTAGTAGATTAAAAGTGGTTCTACAGTAGAATTACATATAAATTTCTAGTCACATCCATTACATAGTTTGTTTTTGCAGCCAACTGTTTATGGTATGATTTTGAGCCTCTTCAACTTTCGAAAATAAACAAAATACTATTTTTACTCATTTCTTCCTCACTTATTAATATAGCTGTCCCTGCTTCAACCAAATCCTGGCACATGTTACGATTGATAACAATTTTACATTTAAAGTTGCCCACCGAAAATTACGAGCCTGAGAAAATTTGCTTCGTTTTCCAAAAGGGGAAAAACACACCCAAAAGGGAGAGTGACGTCGATGAAAATTATATCATAAAATTCAGCATACAACAAATCCATAGTTCAGAGGTTTCAAGGTCTATCTACAAAAGTGTCGAATTTTCAACTTTTTCCCGAGATGAAATATCACAGATCCGTGTTTATTTGCTTTTACTTTGATATTTTTTTCTCAGGAGTGATCATATTGAACCAATGGTCCTAGAAGATCATTCTATGGCTCATTCAACAAAATTAAATGTTCTAATGCCTTTTTTCAGTAGCAAAAAAGATTGTGCAACAGCAAAGTGACGAAAAAGCTGCCGAGTGAAAATTCTGAGATAGCCAATCGATTTTAAGTTATCAAAAAATTATATATTGAGCTATCCAGTTTCAGAGGATTTAATGCCGAACTGTGGCGCATTCGTTCCTAAAGCTTCGCATAATCCATTCAAAATAAATGATTCGCATAAAAATTCGTTTTAAAGCTTAATTTACATAATTTAATTAATTTGAGGCTTCATCAATTTATGTGGTATGGGGTATAATTGCTTATCAGCTGTTATGTAGAAGAGTGGGGGGGATCTCTACGTAGATGGGAAGGGCGTACTTGAGCCTGGACGTTTTTATGGCGAAATTTTCTAGCTATCCGTGAGCCTTGGGATAATAACAAAAGTAGATTTGAGGAGAGTAAAAATTCATCTTTAATCTTCCTTGAACCCTGGGATTATTTTTAGACTACCCTGGATTATTTTTAGCCGGAAAATTCTGAAAGTGTCCCGGTAGTAAAAATAAATATCTTAGACCTATGATTCTCCTGTGCCTCCACAGGCGTCTAGGACACCGATAAGGAGGGTCTTTGCAATACATTGCTGCTACCAGCATATCTTCCCACTTCGGTTGCAGGAACATATTAAGACAGCAGAGATCTGACTGATATGTCTGGCATGGGGTGTTCTAGGGACGACCCCTTCCCTTTCAATGCAACAGGTTTCCACTGAAAGGTAGCCATGGAATTTCTAAGGTCTCCGATTCCCAAGACACAGTCTAGGCACAGTCGTCGTCGCTAGCAAATAATTGTAATAAGAGGTAGGTTCCTCATTTTCTGTTTATTTGATCTAGTTTTGTAGATATGATTCTGTGCGATAAACTGCGAAATAATAATTTTTGTTCGTTTTTAGTAAATTACTTCCATCAGAATTTTTTTTTTTTAAGTTAATAGTCTATAAAGGCTACAAGTTTTACACCTATCCAATCTATTGGAAACTTCTCACAAATCTTCGAAAAAACTGGAGCAAAAGTATTGAGAAGAAAGATTTCAAAACCTTTGCCATTGCCTTCCTTTTTTATTTGCCCAAAACAACCTTATTTTCACAATCTAGGATGATCACCTACAGTAGTTATTCATTTCAAAATGTTAGGAAGGGTTTGCCACGGAAAGCTTTAAGTAATGTTGGAGGAATGTCTATGGGTAAGTACTGCTTCTTATTAACGCTTTTTTTTGTCAATTTCATGGCAACACACTGTTTGGTAATGACCAGGCCAACTTATAGAGGAGACCAGGTGTGGATTATTTTAGACAAGTAATTGATCTTGTCATTGAAAGCACACAGAAGGAAAATGTCCGTTATTTAATTTTGGCAAAATTGATGCTAGACTGAACGTCCCCACAAGATTTTTTTGTAGTGAACATTGAGTCGGGTAATAAGCGCAACAATTAATACAGGACAAAACTCTTGATAGTAGCTTTGGATTTACAATGACTCAGAGGTAAACAAATTGACTTGGGAAGATGAGATTCACAACCAATAGGGGCAGGCGAGGGCCTTTCCTTTTTCCACGACGGCGTTCTTCGGACCTAGGTTGAGCAAAAATTTTAAACCCAGCAATTTCCGAGAAATCTATGTTACAAAACTGAACGGGGAGATAGTTGGTTACTCATCAAACTACATCCCTGGAGTTTTGAAAACGAATTTTCACTAGGGCTAACGGCTTTTCACCAGGGTAGGCTATAAGCGAAGGAGAATGTGGGACAATCCTTACAGTTTGATCTGTTTGTGAGATGGTACGACTTACTTAAGGCGGGTGCATTACACGAAAGGAAGGGGGTAACTTAACATGAACTCTGGTGCACCTGAAGCATTTACCACTGTAAAAAAAAATCCACAAATTTTAACATTGTCGAAATTAAATTAGAGTGTAGCCTAATATATTTTCCTGGGCTAAATTACTTAAATGCAACAAACTGTGTATATTACATATATAATGAATAGTAAAGAACCCCTTGGACAATTTTAAAGCGTCGCCGATTCTATCAAGGCTGCAGCTCAAGAGCTCGGTGTTAATTGCAGCAAAGTCACTTATTGGATTATTTTTTCTTTTCTAAAAAGCTTTCGTGAAACCTACCTTCTTCGCTTTCGATTGCCCACATCTGTTTTCAAATTTGTATAATATAATTCCTTCCTCAGCACCTCATAAGAAGTAATAACAATATCAAACGACGCCAAATTAACTGGTTGAATGTAACCCTAAAAAAATGTTGATTAAAATGAATCTAAGAGAAGCAATTCATTTCTAGACTATAACGTAGTCAATAATTACAAAATAGCCTTTTATAAAAGTGGTTATAAAGTAAAAATGACACACAAACAAATATATACATACACAAATAAAAATGCCAGGTAAAATAAGGCACAAATGATTTAAGACGTCACTTAGTACTAGAAGCTGGGAGCAGGAAAAATAATTAACTGTGAACAATTAGTTTTGACTTTTAGAGTCTATTGATTTGAGGAGATCTCAGGGTCGGGCAACAAACTGAAATGATTTTGAGAATTGAAACATTTTAGCCCAGATCAATATCTCAACTCATGTCAGAGACCAAGAAGGAAATTCAAAACGAGTTGTTTCAGTGCAGTGTAATCGTCTTCAAGCATAATTTTTACAGCTCTCTTTTGAAGACTCTCATGTCTGTCTCATTAGTCCTTCGTCAGCCCCGGGTGCCAAGCTGGACATACATATTCAAGGAAAGGTCTAACATAACTGCACATAGAAAATTTAAAACGTCAGTTGGAATACCAACCTCTTGGAAGAATGTAACAATGAGGTATTTTTTTCAATCAGATAGTCAACGTGGAAGTTCGACCTTAAATCTTCGTCCAAAATATTCTATCTATGTTTTTTTTTTTTTTGTCTGTGGGTGAGCAATTATAAGAAGTCTGGATGTCAGCCCCCAGGTAGAAAAAAGTCATAGAATAGGTCATAGTCTTAATAACCTTCAATTTCAACTATCTTATTTCAGCTTTTAAACTCCAAGGGTTTAGTGTAAGTACTAAGGAAGTTTAGTCGTTATCCATTTAGAACATTCGCAAATTGTTATAAATATACGGTTAAGATAATAAGAAATAAAATTGAAACATATTAAGTCCCTTACAGGGGACTAAAAAAAAAACATAAAAAATTCAGACCGCTAACAATCAGGGAAATGAGCATAATATCTATCAAAAAAGAAAATAGTAATGATAAATGAAACAAAAGGACATGAACTCATAACATTAGCTTCTTCTACTGCTACTTGATGGTCAAGTCTGTTAAAAGCCTTAAAAGGATAGATAGATAGATAGATAGATCGTGTATTTCAAAAAGCCCAAGAGCCATATACACACAAAAAATATGAAAATAGAAAAATTACAACAGAGCAAATTACAAACACACATTAACATGAATACATAGCGAAAAATACCTTCTGGTAAAATACCAAAAAAAAATAACTTTAATTCCATATAATTAATAATAATTAATTGTAAAAACATTTCCTTCCTTTTAATCCCTTCTCTATTTACGCACCAATACGAAATATTGTGGTTGGATTACTACTTTGTAAGATATTTGGAAGCAGCAAAACAATCCAATGTAAGTAATTTTCCCTTAAATCAGAGAGCACCGGGCACTTTCGGAGAAAATCGTCCAAATCTTCGTCCTCATCCCTACAAAGAGGACACACATACCGACCATCAGGATGTACTATCCCCCTGTCGAACACCATTTGTCTACTCTGGATTGGAAGGCAATTCGCCCTAAGCTGAATCCACCGACATAAAATCATAGCCGGTAAATTGAATTTAAAATAAATTTCCTCTCCAAAACAAGGTTTAACCTGATTATAATGATTCAATGTAGCAGAATTTAAAACCAGCCCTTGCCAATACTGAATTTCTTGACCCTCTAAGATAAATCGTACCTGGCTTACTAAATTTGTTGGTAGATCAGGGGAACCAAGACCGTCATTCCATAAGTAAGCCATTCCCACACTTTCTAGTAATGACCTAATTTGGGATGGCCACGACTTTTTCGAATCATAGCTCAACATCTGATAATAAGCAGCACTTACTAGTCTGTCTTCATTGCACCTAATGATCTTCAACCAAAATCTAAGCATCAAAATAGACCTACGTAGTTTTAACGAAAACAGGCCCATATCACCTTTCAGAACCTGTGAATGAGTTGTCTGATGTAATCCAAATAGTCTTTTATAATACTGGAGCTGGAGGGACTCCAACTTCTGTGCCGCTTCTCCGCCCCAAATCTCCGCTCCATATTCTAATACTGGTAAAATTTTTGTATTAAATATTCTTTTGTGCATTTTTAGGCTTTTAATTCCCATTATCGTCGGATTTCTAAAAATTGCAGACATGGCCACTTTACCTCTATTAATTAATTCATCAACATGACTCTTTAAACTTCCATTTTCCGATAAAACAAATCCTAAATATTTTATTCTTTTACTTACTTTAAGTTCTTCATTATTAAATTTAAATTTATAATTATCTTCGCCACTTGTTTTCCTTTTTTTAAAAATAACAACTTCACTCTTTTCAACATTCAGCCTTAGTTTTTTCATCTTCAAATAATCATCTATAAGACTCAAAAGCGTCTGCAGATCTTGCGGTGTGCTAGCCACCAAAGCAATATCATCTGCAAATAATAGTAGTGATAGTTTATGGGTCCCTAGACTAACATTCGGAGCCCATCTATTCTCTAGATAATCAACAACATCATTTATAAAAATATTAAACAATTTAGGAGAAAGAGTGCTGCCTTGTTTTACACCCAGCTTAATATTAAAAAACCTAGACAATCTGCTACCAACTAGCATGAGTCCACTCACACAAATATACAGACTCACTATGAACCTCACAAACAACTGAGGGAGGCCAATTCTAACCAGGGCATCCTTTAGTAGCACTCAGTCGACACTGTTGAACGCCTTGTGGAGGTCCAGAAATCCCACATAAAGACAAGTTTTTCCCTTTCCGTATTTATCAATCAATGCCTTTAAAATAAATATTGTATCTACCGTCACGTACCCTGTTCTGAAACCTCCTTGTTGTTCATGTATTATATTATTTTTATATAACCATTTAGAAAGCCTTGTATCAAGTATTTTCTCCATTATCTTACTTAAAGCAGGGACTAACGCTATTAAACGATAATTTATGTGCAACTTAGGGTTTCCTCTCTTAAAAAGCGGAATAAGCAATTATCTCTTCCAATCATTTGGCCATTGTCCTGAAGTTAACACATTATTACAAAGAAAAAAAAAATTATCGACATAAAAATTTAAAGAAAATTCTTAAATAACGTTATTGGTACACCATCAACAACCGCAGCCGAACCTCCTTTTAAATTATTAAATACAAACTTGAACTCATCATTACTCACTTCCCCTACTAAATCATAATCATGTTCCTTCATGGGATAAACAACCATCTCTGTGGTATGTGTTACCTCTTGTAATTCTGTGCAATCACCTTCCATGCTTTCTAGGTAAGCAGGCCATGAGTTGGCGTCTGGAGCCACCTGTGTCTTTCCTTTTTCATTTCCAATATCATTCCTTATATAACCCCAAAATTTCTTAAAATCTTTATTTCTAAAATAATTTGCAATATCCAGTTTCTTCTTATTCTCAAACTCTGTTTTTTCCTTTTAATTAACCTTTTGTAATCTCTTCTTTTATCTTTATATTCGGCTAATCTTAAACTTTGCTCTTCAGGTTTATCACATTCTTTTAAAAGATTCAATAAATATCTGACCTTTTCTTTCATTAACTTACACTCCAAATCAAAATATCGCTCGTTTTTATTTTCATTTTTATTCAGATTACACGATGCTGCACAACTGCAAATTATTTCATTTAACTCCATAATTATACCATGTATATCTTTTCCATCTTCTTCTAAAGCTTTCAACTTATTTGTTATATGCAACTTTATAAGCTCCCTTTTAAATTTTTCAATATCATTATCATTTAAATCATATCTAATTCTTTTTCCTAAGCCCTCTAATCTAAGCTCCCCATTAGATAAATTTCTAACTCGAGGAACAACATCCTGAAGCTTCCCAGTCTTCAGCTCAAGCTTAAAAGCTCTATGATCGGATCCAACTAAATCTAGTACATCAATACCAATCGATTCAAAGGATATGATACCTTAAACATCATTTGGTAAGCCTCGACGTCGGCTGACTGTCTCAAAGGCAAAGGGGCCATTAAGGAATTCTCCCAGGGGACTAATTATCATTGAAACTTATTGAGAATTTGTGATTTGATTAGGAAATCACAGGCAGCGCAATCGCGCTGCCTAAGTAAAGAACGATGTTGGCACAACGTATTATTTATTTTTTTGTTTGTTTTTTTTCCATACCAGGGCACTTCATATCGAAGGCGTTGTCATAGAAACTTCAAAAAGGGCTCATTCGATTGGAAATTGGAGTGGCTAGTGCCCTTTTTATTAGTCGAAACTGATTGGAGGGCAACTAGCCCCCCCCCTGCCCATCATTCCTCCAAACACATCCAATCAAAATTTTGAGATAGCCATTTTGTTCAGCGTAGTTAATTTCCAGATAGAAAATATGTTTTTGAGAAGGACACCCCCCCCCCCCACAACCCTCAGGGCAAGGGTTTTAATTTATACCCTTAGGGCATATAAGAACGATGTTGGCATAATGTATTATTTTTTTTTTCCTTTAGAGCACGGTACTTTGTATCGAAGAAGTTGTCGTAGAAACTTCGAAAAGGGCTCATTCAGTTGGAAATTGGAGTGGCTTGTGCCCTTTTTAATAGTCGAAAGTGATTAGAAGGCAACTAACACCCCTTCCAAGCCCACCATTTCCTCAAACACATCCAATCAAAATTTTGAGATAGCCATTTTGTTCAGCGTAGTTGATTTCCTGACAGAAATTATGTTTTTGAGGAGAACCTCTCCCACCAGCCCTCACGGCAAGGGTTGTAAGTTATGGCCTGGGGCATATAAGGTTTTTTTACAGAATGCGTTGTCGTAGAAACTTCAAAAAAGGCTCATTCGATTGGAAATTCAAAGGACTAGTGCCTTTTTTAATAGTCGAAAGTGATCGGAGGGCAACTTACCCCCCTCTCACGCCCACCTTTTCCCCAAAAACATCCAATCAAAACTTTGAAATCGGCATTTTATTCAACGTAGTTTTAAGTTATTAAAATTAGGTCTTTGAAGATGAAACCCCCCCCCCCCCCCTCCACAGCCCTCAGGGCAAGGGTTGTAAGTTATGCCCTGGGGGCATATAAGGTATTTATAGAAGGCGTTGTCGTAGAAACTTCAAAAAAGGCTCATTCCATTGGAAATTCAAAGGACTAGTGCCCTTTTTAACAGTAGAAAATGATTGGAGGGCAACTAACCGCCTCTCACGCCCATCTTTTCCCCAAAACCATCAAATCACAATTTTGAAATCGCCATTTTATTCAACGTAGTTTTAAGTTCTGCAAATTAGGTTTTTATGGATGACGACCCCCCCCCCCCCCCACCACAGCCCTCATGGCAAGAGTCGTAAGTTATGCCCTGGGGGCATATATTGTTTTCATAAAACGCGTTGTCGTAGAAACTTCAAATATGACTAATTCAATGATAAAATGAAATGTCTACTGCCCTTTTTAATAGTCAAAAGTAATTGAAAGGTAACTATCACCTCTGCCACACCCACCATTTCCCCAAACGTATCCAATCAAAAATTTGAGATAGCCATTTTTCCACGCAGTTTGAAGCTTAGGAAATTATACCTTTGAGCAGAACACTCCCCCCACAGTCGTCAGGGTAATGGTTATAAGTTATGGCCTGGGGGCATTTAAGTTTTTATTGAAATATTTGTCGTAGAAACTTGAAAAAGAGCTCTTTCGATTGGCAATTAAAAGGGCTAGTGCCCTTTTTAATAGTCGAAAGTGATTTGAGGGCAACTAACCCCCCTCTCACACCCATCTTTTCCCCAAACACATCCAATCAAAATTTTTAGATAGCAATTTTATTCGACGTAGTTGAAGGTTTTGGAAATTAAGTCTTTAAGGATGACAACCCCTCCTCCCCACAACCCTCAGAACAAGGGTTGTAAGTTATGCCCTGACGGCATGTAAGGTTTGTTATAGAAAGCGATATTGTAAAAACAACAAAAATGGATCCTTCAATTGGAAATTGAAAGTAGTGCCCTTTTAATTGTCGCGAAAGTGATTGAAGGGCAACTATCCCCCCCCCTGACGCCCACCATTTCCCCAAACACATCCCATCAAAATTTTGAGATATGCATTTTGTTCAACGTAGTCAAAAGTTCTGGAAATTAGGTTTTTTAGGATGATAACCACATCAGAGCCCTCAGAGCAAGGGTTGTAAATTATACCCTGGGGGCGTATAAGGTTTATATAGAAAGATGTAAAAATTTCAAAAAGGGCTCATTTGTTTGGAAATTGAAATTGCCCTTTTTAATAGTCGAAAGTGAGTGGAGAATATTTAACCCCCTTCCACGCCCACCATTTCCCCAAACACATTCAATCAAGGTTTAGAGATAGCCATTTTGTTCAACGTAATAAAAAGTTCTGGAAATTATTTATTTAAGGATGACAAACCCCCCAGAGCCCCCCAGGGCAAAGGCTGTAAGTTATGCCCTGGGGGCATATAAGGTTTTTATAGTTAGAGTTGTCGTAAAAACTTCCAAAGGGGCCCATTCAATTGGGGATTGAGAGGGCTAGTGCCCGTTTTAATAGTTGAAAATGATTGGAGGGTAACTAACCACTCTCTCAAGCGCACCATTCCCCTAAACACATCCAATGAAAATTTTTATATAGCCATTATGTTCAACGTAGTAGAAAGTTCTGGAAATTAGGTCTTTGAGGGTGACAACCCCCCCCCCACCGGCCCTCAGGGCAAGGGTTGTAAGTTATGCCCTGAGAGCATATAAGGTTATTATTGAAAGCGTTGTCGTAGAAACTTTAAAAGGGCTCATTTGATTGGAAACTGAAAGGACTAGTGCCTTTTTAATAGTTCACAGTGATGAGAGAGCGACTAACGCCCCTCTCACGCCCACCATTTTCCCAAACACGTCCAATCAAAATTTTGAGATAGCCATTTTGTTTAACGCAGTTGAAAGTTCTGGAAAATATGACTTAAAGCATGACAACCACCCTCACAGCCCTTAGGGTAAGGGTTGTAATTTATGCCCTGGGGGACATATAAGGTGTTTATAGAAAGTGTTGTCGTAGAAACTCAAAAAGGGCTCATTCGATTGGAAATCGAAGTAGAAATGAGTATTTACATACAGGGGAGACTCCATATATGGGCATAGAATACTGATAGAAGTTTACAACATTGCCGGGTAAGAAAGGTACTATTTGGTACTTTAAAGCACCTCTTTCAAGGTCAATCAGGGATGTTTCTAAGCCTATTGACTCCTAGACGAGATTTACGCTTGCGCACTGAATACTAACGGTACAATGTTATTGATCCAAAAAGGGGACTAGATTTCTGGGAAATTGATTGCATAATCGAAGGGGACAAGATCAGACTAGATTTCTTGGAAATTGATTTGCATAATCGACGGGGAATTCTAACGGGACAGGATCACGTGTCTCTTTCTAGGTCAATCAGGGAGTTACGTAAGGTTTACCTTACATCATAATTCGCCCTTGCTGGATGTAGACATTAGTTAAACAACAACTTGGATGTAGATATATGGAAATCTGACGGGGAATTCTAATGTATCATTAGGAGATTAAGAAACAATATGGCTTCTCTGGTCTTTAGGTCTGGGAGATAAATTAATATTCTACTTTTAAATATGGCTTCTCTGGTCTTTAGGTCTGAGAGATAAATTAATATTCTATTAAACAATATGGCTTCTCTGGTCTTTAGATCTGACACATAAATCAATATTCTATTTTTGAATATGATTTCTCTGGTCTTTAGGTCTGAGAGATAAATTAATATTCTATTTTTAAATATGGCTTCTCTGGTCTTTAGGTCTGAGAGATAAATTAATATCCTATTTTTAAATATGGCTCTCTGGTCTTTAGGTCTGGGAGATAAATTAATATTCTACTTTTAAATATGGCTTCTCTGGTCTTTAGGTCTGAGAGATAAATTAATATTCTATTAAACAATATGGCTTCTCTGGTCTTTAGATCTGACACATAAATCAATATTCTATTTTTGAATATGATTTCTCTGGTCTTTAGGTCTGAGAGATAAATTAATATTCTATTTTTAAATATGGCTTCTCTTGTCTTTAGGTCTGAGAGATAAATTAATATCCTATTTTTAAATATGGCTCTCTGGTCTTTAGGTCTGGGAGATAAATTAATATTCTTTCGAAACCTTAATGGTGTAACTAGGAACACTTTGGATTTTTTCAGAAATTCATACGAGATCAAGACATATTGAATATATTTTACGCGGGAAATGGTTTCCAGGGAATTTCAAATGTGACAGCGCAAAAGGATGCCGAAACAAAGGAACACGCAGATAATACTTTTAGGGGATTATTTGGGCGAAAACAAATTAATCAACATTTTAGGGATTTTTTTGGGTGAAACAGTTTGAGACATATTTGAGGATGATTTGGGGAGAAACTCTGTGGTCGTCATAATACACAAGTTCCATTTGAACAGTGTTGTCCCCACCCCTCCCCCCCAACTTTTTTAGGCCCCCCCCCCAATTTGTTTTCACTTTTTTTGCGAGCTTGAGACACATAAGGGCCCCCACGGGGCCCCCGCCCAACTTTTGCCCCCCCCCCCCCATTTTTTAATACTCTTTCTTTTTGCGCACTTGAGACACAGAAGGGTCCCCAAAGGCCCCCCTCCCTCCACACAACGTTTTGCCCCTTTTTGCCCAACTTTTTCCCCCTTTTTGCCCAACTTTTTGGACTTGCAAACACCAACCCAGACATACACAAAAATAGATTCAGACATACAGATAGAGAAAGATAGTCACTTTAGACATACAAACCAACAAAGACAAACACTTGGACTTGCAAAAACCAGCCCAGACATACAAACAAATAGATTCAGACATACAAACAGAGAAAGGCAGGCATTTTAGACATACAAACCAACAAAGACAAACACTTGGACTTGCAAACACCAGCCCAGACATACAAACAAATAGATTCAGACATACAAACAGAGAAAGACAGACACTTTAGACATACAAACAACAAAGACAAGCACTTGGACTTTAAAGGACCAGCCAATATATAAAGAAACAAAGATTCAGAAATACAAACATAGAAAGACATGTACCTTAGACATTAAATCCAGCAATGACAAACACTTTGACGTGCAAAAACCAACCAAGACCATAGAACACAAATGTTTATATACACAAACATAGAGAAAGACAGACACTATAGACATACAAACCAACAATGACAAACACTTGGACTTGCAAACACCAACCCAGACATACAAACAAACAGATTCAGACATACAAACAGAGAAAGACAGGCATTTTAGACATACAAACTAACAAAGACAAACACTTGGACTTGCAAAAACCAACCCAGACAAACAAATAGATTCAGACATACAAACAGAGAAAGACAGGCACTTAGAAATAAAAACCAACAAAGACAAACACTTGGACCTTAAAACACCAACACAGACATACAAACAAATAGATTCACACATACAAACAGAGAAAGACAGACACTTTCGACACACAAACCAACAAAGACAAACATTTGTACTTGCAAGCACCAACCCAGACATACAAGAAAATAGGTTCAGACAAACAAACAGAGAAAAACAGGCACTTTAGACATACAAACCAACAAAGACAAACACTTCGACTTGCAAACACCAACCCAGACATACAAACAAAAAGATTCAGACATACAAACATAGAGAAAGACAGGCACTTTAGATATACAAACCAACAATGACAAACACTTGGACTTGCAAACACCAACCCAGACATACAAACAAACAGATTCAGACATACAAACAGAGAAAGACAGGCATTTTAGACATACAAACTAACAAAGACAAACACTTGGACTTGCAAAAACCAACCCAGACACACAAACAAATAGATTCAGACATACAAACAGAGAAAGACAGCCACTTTAGAAATACAAACCAACAAAGACAAACACTTGGACTTGCAAACACCAACCCAGACATACAAACAAATAGATTCAGACATACAAACAGAGAAAGATAGACAGTTGAGACATACGATCCAACAATGGACTTGTAAACACCAACCCAGACATACAAACAAATAGATTCAGACATACAAACAGAGAAAGACAGGCACTTTAGACATACGAACCAACAAAGACAAATACTTGGACTTGCAAACACCAACCCAGACATACAAACAAATAGATTCAAACATACAAACAGAGAAAGACAGGCACTTTAGACATACAAACCAACAAATACAAACACTTGTACTTGAAAACAACAACCAAGACATACAAAAAAAAAGATTCAGACATATAAACAGAGAAAGACAGTCACTTTAGACATACAAACCAACAAAGACAAAAACTTGGACTTGAAAACACCAACCAAGACATGCAAACAAATAGATTCAGACATAAAAACAGAGAAAGACAGTCACTTTAGACATACAATACAACAATGGACTTGTAAAGACCAACCCAGACATACAAAGAAATAGATTCAGACAAACAAACTGAGAAAGACAGGTACATTAGATATAAAAACCAACAAAGACAAATACTTGAACCTGCAAACTACAACTAATACAGACAAACATACAGATTAAAACATACAAACAGAGAAATACAGGCACTTAAGACATACAAACCAACAAATACATTCACTTGGACTTGCAAGCACCAACCCAGACATACAAAAAAATAGATTCAGACATACAAACAGAGAAAGACAGGCACTTTAGACAAACAAACTAACAAAGACAAATACTTGGACTTGCAAACACCAACCCAGACATACAATAAAATAGATTCAGACATACAAACAGAGAAAGACAAGCACTTTAGACAAACAAACCAACAAAGACAAACATTTGGACTTGCAAACACCAAGCCAGACATACAAACAAATAGATTCAGACATAAAAACAGAGAAAGACAGGCACTTTAGACAAACAAACCAGCAAAGACAAACACTTGAACTTGCAAACACCAACACAGAAAAACAAACAAATAGATTCAGACATACAAACAGAGAAAGACATGCACTTTAGACATACAAACCAACAAAGACAAACACTTGGACTTGGAAACACCAACCCAAACATACAAAAAAATAGATTCAGACATAAAAACAAAGAAAGAAAGGCACTTAAGAAACACAAACAAACAACTAAAAACTCTTGGACTTTTAAGCACCAAAAAATACATAAAAACAAATAGACTCAGACATATACACATAGAAAGAAATGCACTTTATACATACAAACCAACAAAGACAAACACTTGGACTTGCAAACACCAACCAGACATACAAACAAATAGATTCAGACATACACACAGAGAAAGACAGGCACCTTAGACATACAAACCAACAAAGACAAACGCTTGGACTTGCAAACACCAGCAAACATATACTACAAAACAGATTCAGACATACAAACAGAGAAATACAATTAGTTTAGACATACAAACCAACAAAGACAAACACTTGGACTTGCAAACACCAACCCAGACATACAAACAAATAGATTCAGACATACAAACAGAGAAAGACAGACACTTAGACACACAAACTAACAAAGACAAACACTTGAACTTGCAAACACCAACCCAAACATTTTTTAAATTTATTTTATTAAGGTATCTAAAGCATCTTTAGAATAGATACAAGTAATATTTAAGATAATTCTTCACATATATTATATTTTATTATTTTTGTTGCAAGTAGAAATGTTTTTAATTTCCTTTTACTCTGGTATCTGAAGCATCTTTAGAATAGATACAGTTAAGTAACATTTAAGATGTCTTCAAATTTATTTTAATCTATAATATTTAAGATAATTCTTCACATATATTTTAATCTATTTATTTTTCCTACAAGTAGAGTTGTTTTTAATTTCCTTTTTATTCTGATACCTAAAGCATGTTTAGAATAGATATAGTTAAGTATTATTTAAGATAATTCTTTATATATATTTTAATGTATTTATTTTTGTAACAATTAGTCGTCTTTTTTAATTTATTTTATTAAGGTATGTAAAGCATCTTTAGAATAGATACATGTAAGTATTATCTAAGATGATTCTTCGCATACATTATATTTATTTAATATTTTTGCAAATAGATTGGTTTAAATTAGCTACAAGTAGTCGTTTTTTTATTTATTTTATTATGGTATCTGAAGCATCTTTATAATACATTAAGTGACCTTAAATAAACCTGTCTTTTAGTGCTTGTCTCTCACAATATAGCCGTGTATCTATCTGACTGTGCTTCCATCTATAGCTATACGTGTGAAGATATCATCAATAGTCTCTCGATTCTGTTTTTATATTTTCTTACATCTCTGACTTTTAAATAAACACTCTAAACGTATGACTTGCTAACGTACCCTAAAATAATGGTAATATAACAAAGTAATGCATAAAATATTTTATTGAAATAACAGCATGTAGAATATTAACATATAAATATGTTACAACATTATTATGCATTATTAATATCATAGAACAACTTTGGACGTTTTGAATCTGCTCCATAAAATAATTCATCATGTTCTCTCTTGATACTGTAGCCACTCTCTTCTCTTACTCCGTAACTGGTAGAATAATCATTATTGCAATTTGAGTCATATACAATGTTTAGTGGGATGTCACCTATGGGTTCAAAATACATTTCATCTTTGGTGTTATTAGATTCATTGGGATATATGATCAATAGTGGTAATAATGTTCACTTGCTCATTATTTTTCTATCAAATCATCTTTATATTCATTAGTGATATTGTCTACTAATGTCCTTTTTATTTTGCTGGCGACTTCACTGTCTATTCTCACATTGTGCTTACAAAGGTAACAGTTCTGGCACGTAGACAAGATATGATTTATTACATTACTGCAAGAGTTGGCTTTTCTTTTCTCCTTTGCTTCCATTTGAATAGTAAAACCAGAACGATGGCAATAGGATCTATCAACAGGTAGCTTGTTACCAAAACCATTAGCAAGAAGATGACCATCTTCATCAATTATTATTTTTATGTTGGCATTCTCTTTTAGCACTATAATCTTTGGTGCTCTCACCCTCGCATATCCACCTTGAGCAATGTTGAACGGTTTCGCTAGTCCAAGGAAATTTAGCTTTTCGCTGTCATGACAACGTAAACGTACATTTCCAATAAGATCTCCATTAATGCTTGTCTCATAGTTTAAACATCGATCTTTGTCGGTATTCAAGACAACGATGATTTTATCGCGTGTAAACACTTTTCTTTGAATAATTCATTTTCACTTTTTTTTCTAAGTATGATATAAGGTGTTTTATCATGCCACTGTGTAAAAATTACTGATTTCATACCTACATTTAACTAGATAGTGTCGATAACCCGCCATTAAGCATCACTGAGACAGCCGCATAGTGTCAATGAGCAACCATAGAGTATTATTGATACAGCCGTATAAATAAATATTTATAAATAAATAGAAACGTTCGCTTTCAATCATGTTGGAATTTTTTGCCTTTTAAAGTCATAATATAAAGGACTGTTAAGATGATTAATAAAAAAGCTCTAATCAGGCATAATTCTTCTTCTGGCAAAAAATACAATGTTTCGAATGATCCCTCTTATGATATTCTAGGACCACTGGGTCGGTTTTATAACAACCCTAGTGTTTCTGGAATCGTTCTTAAAGAATTGGGACAGAATTCGAACTTTAGCGTAAAGAGCTAGGTGTTGAGGAGGGGAAAATAGATATAGATCACAGTACACAATTGAAACATCAAATACAAAATTCTCCATTTTTGCACAGAAATACCAAAACCTTAGGTTAGGTTAGCTTACCTGCGCGCACGTAAGCTAACCAAACCTAACCTATGGTTTTGGTATTTCCGTGTTTGGTATGTTCCGTGTTTATTAAAGTCAGAGATGTAAGAAAATATGAAAACAGAATCGAGAGACTACTGATGATATCTTCACACGTATAGCAATAGATGGAAGCACAGTCAGACAGATACACGGCTATAGTGTAAGGGACAAGCAAGAAAAGAGAGGTTTATTTAAGGTCACTTAATCTATTCTAAAGAAGCTTCAGATACCATGATAAAATAAATAAAAAAAACGATTACTTGTAACTAAAATAAATACATTAAAATATACTTGAAGAATTATTTTAAATATTACTTAACTGTATATATTTAAATGATGCTTCAGATACTAGAATAAAAGGAAATTAAAACCAATCTATTTGCAACAAAAATAAATAAATATAATGTATGCGAAGAATTATCTTAAATAATACTTACATGTATCTATTCTAAAGATGCTTTAGATACCTTAGAAAAATAAACTAAAAAAAACGACTACTTGTTACAAAAATAAATACATTAAAATATATATGAAGAATTATCTTAAATATTACTTAACTGTATCTATTCTAAAGATGCTTTAGATATTAGAATAAAAAGGAAATTAAAAACAACTCTACTTGTAGGAAAAATAAATAGATTAAAATATATGTGAAGAATTATCTTAAATATTATAGATTGAAATAAATTTCAAGACTTATCTTAAATATTACTTAACTGTATCTATTCTAAAGATTCTTCAGATATCAGAATAAAAGGAAATTAAAAACGTTTCTACTTGCAACAAAAATAATAAAATATAATATATGTGAAGAATTATCTTAAATATTACTTACATGTATCTATTCTAAAGATGCTTTAGCTACCTTAATAAAATAAATTAAAAAAAATGCCTGGGTTGGTGTTTGCAAGTCCAAGTGTTTGTCTTTGTTGGTTTGTATGTCTAAAGTGCCTGTCTCTCTGTTTGTATGTCTGAATCTATTTGTTTGTATGTCTGGGTTGGTGTTTGCAAGTCCAAGTGTTTGTATGTCTAAAGTGCCTGTCTTTCTCTGTTTGTATATCTGAATCTATTTGTTTGTATGTCTGGGTTGGTGTTTGCACGTCCAAGTGTTTGCCTTTGTTGTTTTGTATGTCTAAAGTGCCTGTCTTTCTCTGTTTTTATGTCTGAATCTATTTGTTTGTATGTCTGGGTTGGTGTTTGCAAGTCCAAGTGTTTGTCTTTGTTCGTTTGTATGTCTAAAGTTCCTGTCTCTCTGTCTGTGTGTCTGAATCTATTTGTTTGTATGTCTGGGTTGGTGTTTGCTAGTCCAAGTGTTTGTCTTTGTTGGTTTGTATGTCTAAAGTGCCTGTCTTTCTCTTTTTGTATATCTGAATCTATTTGTTTGTATGTCTGGGTTGGTGTATGCAAGTCCAAGTGTTTGCCTCTGTTGGTTTGTATGTCTAAAGTACCTGTTTTTCTCTGTTTGTATGTCTGAATCTATTTGTTTGTATGTCTGGGTTGGTGTTTGCAAGTCCAAGTGTTTGTCTTTGTTGGTTTGTATGTCTAAAGTGCCTGTCTTTCTCTGTTTGTATGTCTGAATCTATTTGTTTGTATGTCTGGGTTGGTGTTTGCACGTCCAAGTGTTTGCCTTTGTTGTTTTGTATGTCTAAAGTGCCTGTCTTTTTCTGATTTTATGTGTTCATCTGTTTTTTTGTATTTCTGCGTTGGTGTTTGCATGTCCAAGTGTTTGTCTTTGTTCGTTTTTGTGTATAAAGTGTATGTCTTTCTCTGTTTGTAGTTATGAATCTATTTGTTTGTATGTCTGGGTTGGTGTTTGGACGTCCACGTGTTTTTTTTGTTGGTTTGTAAGTCTAGAGTGCCTGTCTTTCTCTGTTTGTATGTCTGAATCTATTTGTTTCTTTGTCTGCGTTGGTGTTTGCAAGTCCAAATGTTCGTCTTTGTTGGTTTTTATGTCTAAAGTGCCTGTCTTTCTCTGTTTGTATGTCTGAATCTGTTTGTATGTCTTGCTTGGTGTTTGCAAGTCCAAGTGTTTGTCTTTGTTGGTTTGTATGTCTAAAGTGCCTATCTTTCTCTGTTTGTATGTCTGAAACTATTTGTTTGTATATCTGGGTTGGTGCATGCAAGTCCAAGTGTTTGCGTTTGTTGGTTTGTATGTCTAAAGTGCCTGTCTTTCTCTGCTTGTATGTCTGAATCTATTCGTTTGTATGTCTGGGTTGGTGTTTGCAAGTCCATGTGTTTGTCTTTGTTGGTTTGTATGTCTAAAGTGCCTGTCTTTCTCTCTTTGTATGTCAGAATCTATTTGTTTGTATGTCTGGGTTGGTGTTTGCAAGTCCAAGTATTTGTCTTTGTTGGTTTGTTTGTTTGAAGTGCCTGTCTTTATCTGTTTGTATGTCTGAATCTATTTGTTTGTATGTCTGGTTTGGTGTTTGCAAGTCCAAGTGTTTGTCTGTGTTGGTTTGTATTTCTAAAGTGACTGTCTTTCTCTGTTTGTATGTCTGAATCTAATTGTTTGTATGTCTGGGTTGGTGTTTGCAAGTCCAAGAGTTTGTCTTTGTTGGTTTGTATGTCTAAAGTGCCTGTCTTTCTCTGTTTGTATGTCTGAATCTATTTGTTTGTGTGTCTGGGTTGGTGTCTGAAAGACCAAGTGTATGTCTTTGTTGGTTTGATGTCTAAAGGGCCTGTCTTTTTCTGCTTGTATGTCTGAAACTATTTGTTTGTATGTCTGGGTTGGTGTTTGCAAGTCCAAGTGTTTTTCTTTGTTGGTTTTTATGTCTAAAGTGCCTGTCTTTCTCTGTTTGTATGTCTGAATCTATTTGTTTGTATGTCTGGTTTGGTCTTTGCAAGTCCAAGAGTTTGTCGTTGTTAGTTTCTATATCTAATGTGCTTTTCTTTTTCTATTTCTATGCCTGAATCAATTTGTTTGTATCTCTGGGTTGGAGTTTGCAAGTCCAAGTGTTTGTATTTGTTGGTTTGTATGTCTAAACTGCCTGCCTTTCTCTCATTGTATGTCTAAATCAATTTGTTTTTATGTCTGGGTTGGTGTTTGCAAGTCAAAGTGTTTGTCTTTGTTGGTTTGTATGTCTAAAGTGTCTGTCTTTCTCTGTTTCTATGTCTGAATCTATTTGTTTGTATGTCTGGGTTGGTGTTTGCAAGTCCAAGTGTTTGTCTTTGTTAGTTTGTATGTCTGGGCTGCTGTTTGTAAGTCCAAGGGTTTGTCTTTGTTGGTTTGTATATCTAATGTGCCTTTCTTTCTCTGTTTCTATGCCTGAATCTATTTGTTTGTATGTCTGGGTTGGCGTTTGCAAGTCCAAGTGTTTGTCTTTGTTGGTTTGTATGTCTAAAAGTGCCTGTCTTTCTCTGTTTGTATGTCTGTATCTATTTTTTTGTATGTCTGGGTTGGTGTTTGCAAGTCCAAGTGTTTGTCTTTCTTGGTTTGTATGTCTAAAGTGCCTATCTTTCTTTGTTTGTATATCTGAATCTATTTGTTTGTATGTCTGGGTTGGTGTTTGCAAGTCCAAAAAGTTGGGCAAAAAGGGGCAAAAAGTTGGGCAAAAAGTTGTGTGGAGGGAGGGGGCCCTTTGGGGGCCCTTCTGTGTCTCAAGTGCGCAAAAAGAAAGAATTAAAAAAAATGGGGGGGGGCAAAAAGTTGGGCGGGGCCCCTTGGGGGTCCTTCTGTGTCTCAAGTGCGCAAAAAAAAGTGTAGAACGAACAGAAATTACATAAAGTAACAGAGTCAAAGTCAAAACGAGCAGAAATTAACATAAATTGTGCTCAAAACCCCCATGCCTTCCCAAGGCCAGAACATAATTTGCACTTTACTGAAAAAAGTACAAATGAATGTGCACTGTCAGTTTAATATACATATACTGATATTTCGTAATCAGAATGTTAATATTATTTTATTTATTAAATTTATAAAAGTAAAAACATTTATATTTTTTCAGTAAAGTGCAAATTATGTTCTGGCCTTGGGAAAGCATGGGGGTTTTGAGCACAACTTATATTAATTTCTGCTCGTTTTGAGTTTGAGTCGGATATTTATAGTAATTTCTGTTCGTTTTGGGTTTCATTTATTTATCAATGCTGATTTGCGGTAGTTTCACGCTTCGTAGATTATTTGATTTTATTTTTGTTCATTTTTGTTTAAAGGAGTTCTTTACTTTCTTTGAAAAACTTATTTTGTGGAAAAAGTTTTTTTTAATTAATTTGGTTTAAAAGACAATGGAATTGCGTCGGCAAAATTTTCAATCAAAGCGGGTTGCATCAGAGAAAATTCGAAGAGCTGTCAAATTGACCAAATGACTTTTCTTTTGAGGTGACATTTCTAATGAGATTTCTCAGTAGGGGCCTCCCCCAGGCTACTCAGCGCGTCCCCAGGTGGCGAATAGGGGAACGCCCTACAGATATGTAGGGTACCTCCATTGAGTAGGAGGCGAGGACCAAGGGAGGACCCAGTCCCTGGGGGTCCTTAATTGAAACTGGGGCACCCTCGCCCGGGGGCTGTAAATACGGGTGGAGGAGGAAGAAGACCCCTCGGATGTACACTCAGCAGGGCCCATCGGCGTGTGGACACGTTCCGTTAGTTACAAACCTTCTCCCAGCAATGGGTTAAATTGCATAGGGAAGCAGAACACCATCGTGGGAGGACCCTCTATAGGAGGACAACTGCGAAAGGGCGGAGGATCCAGATTTACGGACAATGGCCTCTGAAAGGTGGTGGAGAGGAGTGGCTTGCCGCCACCACCCATTTAGCCAAGAAACCACCTCTCTTGAATATCATGAAAAAAGGGCTCAGTATTATGGAAACATATGCTACCGCGTCCAGGGTAACCGACGAACAACCAATTTTAAATGATGATAATGCGATTTTACATGCTACCGCGTCCGGGGTAACCGACGAACAACCAATTTTGAATGAGGATAATGTGATTTTACATGCTACCGCGTCCGGGGCAGCCGACGACCCTAGGTCTAGGGTGAACCCCACCCGGGGTGAAAATCCACACGGTTGTTCCGTTCCGACAAAAACCATCCTAAAATTTGGCACACTAAACATCCGAACACTCGCCAGACCGAGAAAACTAGATCTTGCCTTTAGAGAACTACAGAGGTATAATTGGGATGTTATCGGCCTCTCTGAGACGCACCTTCCCCGAAAAAGTAAGGAAAACCTCTCTGGAGCCTCCCTCTTGTTGTCCGGCCACAAGGACGGAGTTCATCGACAAGGTGTAGGATTCTTCGTATCACCAACTGCCAAAAAATCTCTAATCTCTTTCACCCCAGTCTCAGAAAAAATAACCGTCTTACGACTGTAGGGAGCTGCCAAGAATATCTCTGTTGTCCAAGTTTATGCCCCAGACTCCGCCAGAAGTGAGGAAGAATGTGATGAATTATATTTCACACTACAAAGCATCATCGACCAAATCCATTAAAAAGACGTACTGACTGTCATGGAGGACTTTAACGCTATTGTAAGTACGGATAACACCGGTCGGGGCAATATAATGAGGCCATTTGGTCACAGTAAAATCAATGCGAGAGGCAAATGATTGCTGTACTTCTGCCGAGAAAACGGGTTATTTGTAACGAATACAGTGTTCAAACACCGCCATCGACGTTAAGTGACCTGGAGATCTCCAGACGGTAAAACCGAGAACATGATTGATTATATGCTGATATCGAAGCGCTGGGAGTCTTCCGTACTAGACACAGTAGCATTACCTGGAGCAGACTTCAACTCTGACCACACTCTCCTGATGTCAAGGTTCAAGCTAAGAATGAGAAAATTGCAAAAAGCAACAAAAATCCTAAGATTCCGGATGGATCTGCTGCAGGATCCCGAAAAAAGGTAGACCTACACTTCCACTCTATCTGAAAATTTCGAGAGATCCTGGCAAATCATTGTCCCTTGACCACCGCTAATGAGATAGACTCACTGAACGAGCAGGCCACATCAGCAATCATCGAGACAGCGAACGACGTCCTCGGACGAAAAACTCCCAATGAAAAACCATGGATCACAGATGAGATCATTGCACTATGCGATGATAAGCGACTTTTTTGTAATAAGTCCAACCGCCACAGCCAGGATACTTACAAGCTCCTCAAGAGAAGAGTAGAGCGAGAGATCAGAAAGGCACTACGTAACCACCTGCGGAAGAAATGCGAAGACTGCGAAGTACTGTTCAAAAAGAGGAACAGCGGAGCATTTTTCAGAAAGGTACGCGAATTAAGCCGGAAAAAGAGTCACAAATATCAGTGATCCTGGATAAAGACGGAAATGAGATTAGCGATTCAAAGATGAAACTTGAAAGATGGAAAGAATTCTTTAACGATAAACTGAATCCAGCAGTAGCTGTGGATCCTGAAATACTAACCCGCTTCTCCATACCCGACCAAGAACTCAGACCGCTACCCCCGCTCAAGTCAGAAACAGAGTCAACAATCAAGTCGCTCAAACAAGGAAAAGACCCTGGCCCAGACGGAGTCACCGCTGAACTCATTAACGTCGGATCGGATGCTGTAACTGATCTGTACCACGCCATTGTGTCTGCGGTGTGGGAAACCGGCCACGTACCTCGTCAGTGGTGCAAGGCTGTCATTGTACCTATTCACAAAAAGGGGTCAAAGAAAGAGTGTGGAAACTACTGTCCGATCAGCCTCACGAGCCATCAGTCACGTGTCCTGACAAAAGTCCTACTCCGACCCTTACAAGCAACAACTGCCTTTGCCATTGGAGAATATCAGGCCGGCTTCCGCCCAGGAAGATCCACAATCGATCAGATATTCGTCGTTCGACAACTCATGGAACGATATGTCAAATTCAACCAAGAGCTCTACCAACCATTCGTTGATTTCCGTCAGGCAATTGACCTGATATGGCGCGAAGGACTCTGGCAAATCCTCCTTAACTACGGAATCCCATATGAGATAGTCCAAGTAATAAAGAGGCTTATGACCAGTTCCGAGGCCAAGCAATAACCGTTGATGGGCTGTCAGAAGAGTTCACAACTTCGTCAGGACCACTTCAGGGTTGCATCTTATCACCACATCTCTTCAACCTCTTTCTAAATGTTACTCTATCACTGATGCAGTAGGAATATGGTGCAACAATAGGAGGGCAGCTGATAGACAATATTGCCTACGCTGATGATATTGTTGAGCTAGCCCACTCTACACAAGAACTGCAGGCACAAGCTGATAAACTCTACGATACCACAAAGCCGTTTGGGATGGAGATCAATATCAGTAAGACCAAACTCATGGTAACTACGAGATATAAACTAGACAACCCACCCATTATCACCATAGACGGGAGACAGGTTGAAACGGTTGACCACTTCCTGTACCTTGGTAGCCTAGTCTCCTCACATAATTCCCATAATTCTGACGTGGAACGTCTACTTCCACTTGCTTGCTCTAGCTTCCGAAGACTAGCCAACCTCTGGAAAAGCAAGCATCTAGGCAACAAACTCAAAATGCACCTATTCAGCAGTTTAGTTATCCCCATAGTTATTTATGGATGCGAAACATGGACTCTGAAAACCGAAGACGAAAGAAAACTTCTAACTTTTGAGATGAGATGCCTCCGTCGCATTGCTAGAATCAAATACACTGACCGAATCACAAATGTGGAAGTAAACAAAAGGCTCCAGTCCACTGAAACCATTCTAACTAAAATCAAGGAGCAACAACTGCGCTGTTTCGGCCACATCAAGCGAATGGAGCCAAGCCTCCTCCCGAAAATCGCCCTTGAAGGATCCCTCCATGGCCTTCGTCCACGAAGCAAGACCACGAAAACCATGGATGGAGAACTTCCACTTCGACAATGTCAAGATAGCCCAGTTGTCACGTATCGCACAAGATAGAGCAACGTACCGAGCCCTTATGCATGAGCTAGCAAGAGGAGTGGCCCGAAAACATCCCACGAGGATGGCCGGGACCTAAGTAAGTAAGTTTTGACATTTTCTTAGCAGGTATACAAGAAAGTGACAATCCTTTCTTGAATTTTTAACAGAAAATTCTACTCCGTTTGATCAAAAAACATGAATTAACACTTTCTAATGATACCAGTTTCCCTAAAACCAAAAATCTCTATCTACAGCTCAAAACAAGTAAAGTTAAAAGGTGTTTCTGAGATTTCAGGGAAAGTAGATGTCGGCTTTTAGTTTTCTTGCGTTTATTCGGATCGCTTAGAGTTATGGCAAGACCACCCAATCGATTCTAAATAGTTTGGCCACACAAACTAAAAAAGTTTATAATGGACGAGATAATCTGATTCTTTATGGTATGGAATCTTCTTAACTATGTCTGCGATTAATAGTTAGCCTTGTGAATAAAAAAAAAGACTTATAGGTGATAAAAACTTGGTCACGTTTTTAACGCTACACTTGTACCACAAAAGCGAAAAATTAAAATAAAAATAAATTCGGTCCGACAAACCTAAGCCAACACTAATTGCTCTGAGCATTATGTACTAATATATATATATATATTATATATATATATATATATATATATATATATATATATATATATATATATATATATATATATATATATATATATATATATATATATATATATATATATATATATATATATGTATATCTATTCATTTTTTACCAGATTCTTCATAGATGAAAAAATAAAGCTTTAAGCTTTTATATTTTCTGAGTTAAGAAAATTATTCCTTAAAATTTTACTATGACTAGTCATCATAAGACACCGTATATCATGAAGATTTACGCTAGAAAGCAGAATATTACTTGCCTCAACGAACTGGGAATAGGGCTCTTTCTTGACGCTGTTGTCGTGTTTAATTTCAATTTTACCCTCTAGCGTGACTATACTGTGTCTCAGGCATAGCATCAATCCTAGCATTTTCAGTCTTCTAAAGTAGACCATATCTAGAGACATCAGGGGGAAGCTAAGATTGTTCAAATAAGTACGCCTTCAGATTTTGAAACGCACTCTAGATAATATGAAAATATTCAGCGTAGATTTAAAATAGGAGCTAAAAAGTTTTGTTTTTCCTTCAAAGAGAATACATATTTATGCTGCAAATTTTAATAAACATAAACTACTCTACCTGATGACTAATTCCTTTGTAAACATGCATCTTCAGTTTAATTTCTTTCAAGTGCTTCCCAAATTCTTCAATCCATTGGTAACTGATCGAACTTGGTGTAATAATAAGGGTGGCTTTTGATGGAACAGGAACTTCTTTGGTCCAGCACAGAGGACAAATATAATCACCTCTCCAAGGATCTTCCAAATTATAATTTAAACATCCAGCATGCTGCATCCTTTTACACTTTGAACATTCAACTGTAACACCGTCTGTATTGTTACCACCACAAATACAAAAGAGCTGAGAATCTATAACAGGCAGGACTTTTTTGACAGTTGAATAAGCTTCTAACTGTGATTTAAGATAGGCTTCACGAGCTTGGCGAACAGATTTACTTCTTTGACGTTTGACACATGTATTACAGCTGGCACTTAAGCCACAGACTTGATCAACTACATATTGGATAGTTTGTTTTACTTTATCTTTACTGGATCGCCAACTTGCTGACGCAGTGTCATAGCTCGCAACAATAGAAACTGACGTATCTTTCCCACATTCCTTGCACAGATGACGTGCTTTCTTGGGCTTTGGTGGCTCACAATCAAAGGTACTATTTTTTTTATTCCCAGATAGAAGATCATTTTCGCATTCCGGTACTTCAGAAGAAGAGGCGGCCAAATTGTGATGACTCCCATCCAAATGATCATTATTTTGTAAAATATCAGTTGCTTCTTTTATCCCGTCAGTTTCTGAGGGACGGGAAGTCAAAGGAGTCTTTACCTTTTCTGTTTTATTGGCTATTTTCTGCCTACCTCTTGGGCTAGCATTTTTAACAGGAACTGTTGGTTTATCTAATCGTCCATATTCTAGGTTAAATACTTCTGGTTCATTAGTCTTTCTTCTACCTGCTGCAGCACCATGTCTTTCTAGCACCTGAAATGAAAACGATAATCACAAACTGAGGTGGTAATCACACAAAACTATTGAATATAAGCTAAAATTGCTTCCTCTAATGTTGTCAACAATTTCTCAAATAGCTTTTAAGAGGCTTAACTTGTTTTTGGTTTGTAAATTCATATTATACCATTCACTCTGCGTTAACTTTAATTATGTTTTTTGTGTCTTGGACCAGGTTCAGACGTGTGCTTTAAGCAACCAACAGCTACCATTTTCGTCAACAAATTTAGACAGGACTCTCCATGCTGCATATTTACACTCTATACTATAACGTTGACTTAAGCTGAATGTTTTATAATAGCATAAGCAAAGGGTAGGGCTCCCTATCATGAAGACAATCATAGGGCTCTTAACTAATAACTATGAAAAATACCGAATTAGGACTTTAGAAAGCTGGTTAGCAACTCAAATTTGAATACGTGGTACCGAATCATACTGAGCTTTCTCAGTAGGGGCCTCCCCCAGGCCACTCAGCGCGTCCCCAGGTGGCGGATAGGGGAACGCCTTACAGATATGTAGGGTACCTCAATTGAGTAGGAGGCGCGGACCAAGGGGGGACCCAGTCCCTGGGGGTCCTTAATTGAAACTGGGGTACCCTCGCCCGGGGGATGTAAATACAGGAGGAGGAGGAAGAAAGTCCCTCGGATGTACACTCAGCAGGGCCCACCGGCGTGTGGACACGTCCCGTCAGTTACAAACCTTCTCCCAGCAATGGGTTAAATTGCATGGTGAAGCAGAACACCATCGTGGGAGGATCCCCTATAGAAGGACAACTGCGAAGGGTGGAGGATCCAGATTTACGGACAACAGCCTCTGCAAGGTGGTGGAGAGGAGTGGCTTGCCGCCACCACCCATTTAGCCAAGAAACCACCTCTCTTGAAATCATGAAAAAATGGTCCAGTATTATATGAACATCTGTTACTGCGTCCGGGGTAACCGACGAACAACCAATCTTGAATGATAATAATGCCATTTTACATGCTACCACGTCCGGGGCAGCCGACGATCCTAGGCCTAGGACGACCCCCAGCCAGGGTGAAAATCCACACGGTTGTTCCGTTCCAACAAAAACTTCCCTACACTTTGGCACGCTAAACATCCGAACACTTGCCAAACCGGGAAAACTAGATCTTGCCCTTAGAGAACTACAGAGGTACAATTGGGTTCTTATTGGGCTTTCTGAGACTCACCTCCTCCGAACAAGTGAGTAAAACCTCTCTGGAGCCTCCCTCTTTTTGTCCGGCCGCAGGGACGGTGTTCATCGACAAGGTGTAGGATTCTTCGTATCATCAACTGCCAAAAAATCTCTAATCTCCTTCACCCCAGTCTCAGAAAGAATAGCCGTCTTACGACTAAAGGGAGCTGCCGAGAATATCTCTGTCGTCCAAGTATATGCCCCAGACTCCGCCAGAAGTGAGGAAGAATGCGATGAATTCTATTTCACACTACAAAGCGTCATTGACCAAATCCATAAGAAAGACGTACTGATTGTCATGGGGGACTTTAACACTATAGTAGGTATAGATAATACCGGACGATCCGATATAATGGGGACTTTTGGTCACGGAAAACTCAATGCGAGAGGGGAACAATTGCGCGACTTCTGCCGAGAAAACGAGTTATTCTTAACGAACACAATTTTCAAACACCGCCATCGACGTAAAGTGACCTGGAGATTCCCAGACGGTAAAACCGAGAACATGATTGATTATATCCTGATATCGAAGCGCTGGAAGTCTTCCGTACTAGACACAGTAGCATTACCTGGAGCAGACTTCGACTCTGACCACACTCTCCTGATGTCAAGGTTCAAGCTAAGAATCAGACAATTGCAAAAAGCAACAAAAATCCCAAGATTCCGGCTGGATCTGCTGCGGGATCCCGCAAAAAGGCAGACCTACACTTCCACTCTATCTGAAAAATTCCGAGAGATCCTGACAATTCATTCTTCCTTGACCACTGCTAATGAGATAGACTCCCTGACCGAACAGGCTACATCAGCTATCATGGAGACAGTGAATGACATCCTTGGAAGAAAAACTCCAAATGAAAAACCATGGATCACAGATGAGATCATTGCGCTATGCGAGGATAAGCGACTTTTTTGCAATAAATCCGACCGTCACAGTTGGGATACTTACAAGCTCCTCAAGAGACGAGTAGAGCGAGAGATCAGAAAGGCACTACGTAACCACCTGCGAAGGAAATGCGAAGACTGCGAAGTACTGTCCAAGAAGGGGAATAGCGGAGCAGTTTTCAGAATGGTACGCGAGTTAAGCCGTAAAAAAGAGCCGCAAACATTAGTGATCCTAGACAAAGATGGAAATGAGATCTACGATTCAAAGATGAAACTTGAAAGATGGAAAGAACTCTTTATCGATAAACTGAATCCACCAGTAGCTCTGGATCCTGAAATACTAACCCACTTCCAAATACCCGACCAAGAACTCAGACCACCACCCCCATTCAAGTCAGAAACCGAGTCAGCAATCAAGTCACTGAAACACGAAAAAGCCCCTGGCCCAGACGGAGTCACCGCTGAACTCATTAACGTCGGATCGGATGATGTAACTGATCTGTATCATGCCATTGTGTCTGCGGTGCGGGAAACCGGCCACGTACCCCATCAGTGGTGTAAGGCTGCCATTATACCCATTCACAAAAAGGGGTCAAAGAAAGAGTGCGGAAACTACCGTCTAATCAGCCTGACGAGCCATGAGTCACGTGTCCTTACAAAAATCCTACCCCGTCACATTCAAGCAACAACTGCCTTTGCCATTGGAGAATATCAGGCCGGCTTCCGCCCTGGAAGATCAACAATCGATCAGATATTTATCGTTTGGCAACTCATGGAACGACACATCGAATTCAACCAAGAACTCTACCAACTATTCGTTGATTTCCGTCAGGCATTTGACCTGATATGGCGCGAAGGACTATGGCATATCCTCCTTCACTACGGTATCCCTTATGAGATAGTCCAAATAATCAAGAGTCTGTACGACCAGTTCCGAGGCCAAGTAATAACCGTTGATGGGTTGTCAGAAGAGTTTACAACTTCGTCGGGAGTACTCCAGGGTTGCATCTTATCACCACATCTCTTCAACCTCTTTCTAAATGCCGTTCTGTCGATGATGCAGTCGGAATATGGCGCAACAATAGGAGGGGTGTTAATAGAGAATCTTGCCTACGCTGATGATATTGATGAGCTAGCCAACTCTACACAAGAATTGCAGGCACAAGCTGATAAACTCTACGATACCACAAAGCCCTTCGGGATGGAGATCAATGCCAGCAAGACCAAAGTCATGGTAACTACGAGACGTGAATTAGACAACCCGCCCATTATCACCATAGGCGGGAGACAGGTTGAAACGGTTGATCACTTCCTGTACCTTGGTAGCCCACTCTCCTCAGATAATTGCCATAGCTCTGATGTGAAACGTCGACTTGCACTTGCTAGCTCTAGCTTCCAAAGACTAGCCAACCTCTGGTAAAGTATCCACCTATCCAACAAACTCAAAATGCGCCTATTCAACAGTTTAGTAATCCCCATAGCTATTTATGGATGTGAAACATGGACTCTGAAAACCGAAGATGAAATAAAACTTCTAGCTTTTGAGGTGAGATGCCTCCGTCGCATTTCTAGAATCAAATACACTGACCGAATCACAAATGTGGAAATACGTCAAAGGCTCCAGTCCACTGAAACCATACTCAATAAAATTAAGAAGCAACAACTGCGCTGGTTCGGCCACGTCAAGCGAATGGTGCCGAGCCGCCTTCTGAAAATCGCCCTTGAAGGATCCCTCCATGGCCTTCGCCCACGAGGCAGACCACGAAAACGATGGATGGAGAACTTCCACTTCGACAACGTCAAGATAGCCCAGTTATCAAGTATCGCACCAGATAGAGCAATGTACCGAGCCCTTACGCATGAGCTAGCAAGAGGAGTGGCCCCAAAACGTCCCACGAGGATGGCCGGGACCTAAGTAAGTAAGTAGTAAGTAAGTAATCATTAATTATTCTTCAATCAATAAATTTAATGAGATTTTTTGTACTCCTTAAAGAGTAAATGTTTCAAATAAACGTCTTCTTAAATTCGCTTATGATACTCGTCTAATACCAGTCATTCTCTATATTTCACACAGGTTATCAAGAGCGTATCCAGGATTTTGTTTGGGGGAATGGTGAATAAAACTTTAAAAACGCATGAAAAATTCGTTTATATGCATTTTTGTTACATTTTTATAAATCAGTCGCAAATTTCGGGGGGGGGGGGACAAACCTGGCACTCTCCCCCTCCCCCTTTGATACGGCTTTGCATGAAATAAATATAATTTAAAGAGAATTCAATAGTAGACTTTCAAAAATAGTGACTAATAATTTACTTCAATAATATAAATGTTACAGGATAGAAAATTCATGCAAAATGGGATTTGAATAAAATGCTTCAATCGAACAACGAATAAAAAAAAGACCTGTCAATGCTTAAACAAATGTTAACAGAACATACACTTTCAAAATACAGCGTTATCTTATTTAATACGGGGTGACCAAAAAACACTACCCTAACTGTCAATAGACTTCCTTTCTCGCAGTGAAGGTAGAATTAGTGGTAGTATGAGTAGTTTTGGCAGAAGGAGGTATGGTTATTTTCTACTTTGGTGCAAATAGAATATCATTTTTAAGATTTGTAGGCTCCTTGACTTTGGACTGCTATATTTCAATATCAACCTCACATGTGTTGTCAACAAGTAGATATATCCTTCAATACCCAAATCAATATGAACTGTCTTTCGGTTTCGAATTCTATATTGCAATATCTACAACAAATATGTAATCAACAAGCTAATAAATCTGTAAATATAAAAATCAAATACTATTTATGAAATATATACTTAATAAAACTTACTTCAAGGAACCTGAAAAATTACATATCACACAAGAAGTTTATTAATTAAACTTATGTGGAGGTGCAGGGGGGAATGTCCGTTTGAAAAGCATTATTCTTTCATGTATCACCATCCACTCCGTCCATCCTTCTATATACGGTGTCCGGCATTTACCCCCCCCCCGTGAAAAATAAGGCTTTCCAAATTTGAACATTTTATTCGAGTTTTTTTTTCTGTAGGGGGAAGGAATTTTGGTACTTGTGTTTTATACACCACTCACTCAAGTTTATGCTATTTAAAACTCGAGAAAAAACCGGTTTCTTCGTTAGTGTCTTTCAGCTTAGCGTGAGCAAGACAAAGACAAGTGACAGAATAGATGGGAAATATATGATTTGGGCTATATATTTGCGCATATGGGGGAGGGTGAAGAATTTGGACAGTTTGAAGTCAGAAAACAATTCCTACTTCATAATATGCAGAATAATTGTACCCAACACATTTTGCATGCAGACCCACTATACTTTACCCCCCGCCCCCCCGCCCCGGAATGTGAAAATATATAGCCCAAATTTGTTTCTAAAGTAACAAAGAAACTAACAAAGAAACCGGTTTATTCTCAAATTTTACACATCGTAAACTAGAGTGAGTGGAGTATAATACACAAGTACCGGAATTAATCATGGAGCGAGAGCCGGATTTCCCGGTATTATTTAAAAATGATCAGAAATTAAATTTTAAAAAACATCCAAACTTAAAACGAACAGAAATTATTACGTATATGAAATCCTAATATGCCATATAAGGAATTTGCTATCATGAATAACTTGTGCCGTGCAATCAATAGAAGAGTCTCCGCTCGTAAGAATGCTGCCTTCCAATTTATTGGAACTGGGTAAGATTTACATTAGCTCTCCCATTGAGAATGAGAACGTTCTTCTCAACGATAATCTGCGGGATGTTCTTGGTTTTAAACAGAATATAATCAATGGTAGAAGTGCAGGTAGCAGTAGTGAGATGCATCGTGTCATTTTTGCAGACTATGAAAGGGCTTCTCCTTGGACAGTTGTATGTTTCATTCATTGAAACATCAAGAGCTGGCAATAGCAACGTTGCCCTCCTACGTATTCTTGAACAAAAAACCAGTCATGATTAAATTTACCCCGACAATATACCAGTTTCTTCAAAGGTCAGTGAGATACCACAAGCAGTTCAGCTCAACGAAAACAAATTCTCCCCCCCTCCAATAGTGACAAGAAAACTCTGTCAAAAAACGAGAGTCACCGAGCCTGTCAAGTAACACATCAGTGCCCATTGAAGTTCCACCACCAGCTCATTCCGGGGAATTTAAGACCACCACCGTATTCTATCACCACAAAGAAGACCCTACTTCCATCCATTCGTTCCCAGGTACTTCGGGTTATGGATGAAAACTATTTAGCAGGCTGGAAAAAAGATGATATTAGCCAGTATATTCAAAATTATATCAGTACCATTGAGTCTTTTCAAAAAGCAATAAATCACTAATTTTCCCATTGTTAAAGATTTATATTGCCTGTTTTTACCCTATTATAACTTAGAAGTAGCTTACTATGGTGGAGTTTTGGATAGGTAGTAAATCCCTTTGAACATCAAGCTCCCTCTGATTTTCAACAATCAAAGCAAGAACTTCAAGAGTCTTTCCAAGGCCCATTTCGTCAGCCAAGATCCCTCCTTTTACAGCAGAATAAATGTTCGGCATACCATTGGCCAAGGTTTCCCCTAGAAAGAAATTAGGGAGATTAGTGACACTGAACTGGGAGGGGGGGGGAGGAATCAATTCATCACAGCCCAAGTCTGTCTGGCATCAACACAGCAGTGCAAAGTTATGTCAGTTTCATGGCTATATTTACCCTTGAGCGTCACCACTCCCTGAGGGCCAGCCTGATCAACTTCTAAATTGGATTTTGCTGAGAAGTTCACTCGGAATTGCTGTTAGCCGTGGCATTATTAACGGTGGCTTAGCTAATTACGCGCTTTGAGTCAGCGTGCATTAAATAATTGACTATTAAACAGGTACGCCTTTCTATTTTAAGTAGCGAGTAATTACCATCAAGATGACGGAATCAACGGAAGTCCAGCTACAGATTTTAAAGAGATTAAATGAAAAGTCAATAGAGCTTAAAAAACTGGATCCCTTGTGCGAAAAGGTAGAAAAACTATCTATGGAATTTTCGTCAATTTCGGAATCTCTAAATAAGAAAATTTGTGAAGTGGAAAAAAGATCAGAAAAAACAGAGGCGGAAGTTTGTGAGCTTAAAATGGAAATTTCAAAGAATAAAAAGATAGTGGATAGAATTGAGGGGGATCAAAAAAGGTGTAATGTGATACTCTACAATTTTGACCCAAAGATAAGGGGTTCTAGTCTAAAAGAGGACATTTTTAGATGCTTAAATGAACTAGTGAGAGGCGCCAAGCTTATGCAGACAGATATAAAGGATGTTTTTTTTTTACCTTCAAACCAGAAAGTCAAACCAGTCGTAATTAAATTAGTGTCTATGGAATTAAAAAAATCCATGTTTACTTCGGCTGCACTTTTCAAAAGGTTTCATTTGTCAGTAGCACCAAATTGTACTTCTTCAGATTTATTGGCATAGAGCAAGTTGATACCAATTTTGGAAGCCGCGCGTACGGAAGGCCATTTACGTCCAAAGCTGAGGGGTGTGAGACTTTTCGTGGGGGATAAGATTTTTGCATACGATAGTGAATTGGGTAAAATGAAAGAAATTTATCGATAACAACGGAAGGTTATAGCAGTAGAGGAAATAAGAACCCATGATTATCAGAGTTCCGATTTAAATAGTAATATGCGCACGGGAAATGAAGTAATGGTCAATGCAAGTTCACTAAGTAACAAAGGATCAAAATCAGTCACGCTAGGGATAGCAAATGAAGTTCAAAAAGAAAAACGTTTGAGTGTTGAGGTGGCTAGCCCTCATGTTGATTCAAAAGAACCTGGTACATCTTATGCTCATGCAAATCAGATCAATCAGATTATTTCGCGTGAGAGAAGCGGATCGGTAAATTCGGCTGCTAGTTGCCAGAGTTTTGGAAGCGCTGCTTCTGTATTTAGTGTAGAAGATGGGGACCCGGCTGCTTTTATTTGTGGACAGTATTATACTCCCGTTAGCCAAGAACCTGCGGTGGATTTAGCTCAGCAGAGTGTGAGACAGGGCAAAAGAAATAATAAGAGCATTAGCCCTTTGGAGCAGGATACAGGTGCAAAAAAGAGTGCTCGAGAAACGGAGACAATTCAGGATTACAAATCATTTGGGCCTCGCCCGATAGTGAAAGCTCCGGTTTTTTATCAGGAGCATCCTAGTTGGGAGGCTATAGTAGTGCCTGGGAACCAGTCAAAATTGCCAAAATAGGGAATACAGGGCCATAGTGAGTCGTGCTTAAGTTTTGTAGTTTGGAATTTACAAGGCTATAGTAGGGAAAAGTTAGAAAATTAGAAAACTTAGAAAACAAAGAAACAAGTTTCTTTGTTTAGGGATTAAATATAGGGAATCATGTTTGAGGGGATAGCCTGATACTATTTTTATGATTTTAATTTTATTATATGGTGTTTGTTGGTTAAAAGTCAAAACTTGGTGTGTTTCTTTTTTTGTCGTTTTGTTGTTCTTTTTTCCTTTTTTGATTTTTACTATCTAAAGTTGTATTTTGTTCCTGAGTGTTGGTTTGTTGATTGTATTATGTGTTGCTATGGCCCACAGGCTTTTTGCAATAAATCTTATCTTATAATCAATCAGTTCATGGTAACAAATTGTAAGTAAAGAATGACTTGCACTAATAGTAGTTTAACCTCAAATATATATATATATATATATATATATATATATATATATATATATATATATATATATATATATATATATATATATATATATATATATATATATATATATATATATATATATATATATATATATATATATATCCTTCAGCCTAGAATCCTTCAAGCCTAAAATTCTCTTAAAATATCTTAGCTTAGCTCCTTTAGCAAAACCCCAAACCTCAGAGCCCCAATGTAGACTAGAAGCTACTTTTGTCCGGAAAACTCTTTTCTGGATCCTCATGTCAGCTAGCTGATTTAAATTGCTTCTCAAAAGCATATTTCAATCTTCTACATACCTAGACATCCCCCTTAAAGCACTAAACTTAACACCCAAATAAACAAATTCTTCTTTAACCTCTAAAACCTTTCCTCCAAAATTAAAATGAACCTCTGAATCAACATTTCCTTGACTCCTAATTACTAATACTACTGATTTCTTAGCGTTCAACTCTAACTCCGTCTTTTCTAAATAATTTTTTATTATATCTAATTGCTTCTGAAGGTTATCTCTGCTATCCACCACTAGAGCTATATCATCTGTGAATAACATGCCTGATAGCCTAAACCTATCCAAAGATACATAAGGGGCTCAAATATTTTTCATAAACCTATCTAAATCATTAACAAACAAGGAGAAGAACTTAGGAGATAAAGTATATCCTTGTTTCACACCCACATGAGACGTGACCAGCCTAGAAAAGTTTCCAATAACTTTCTCAGAAAATTTCACCCTCCGATACATATCTGCTATTATTGCTACAAAACAAGACGGCAAGCCTATTTCTAACAGACTTTCAATTAATAACCTCCAATTTACCAAATTAAAAGCACTTTTCAGGTCTAAAAAGGTTACGAATAGCTGACCATTTTTTCCTCTAGCATATTTCCTTCTCAATGCATCCAAAGTAAAAATATGGTCAATAGTGCTGAATGTTGATCTGAATCCCGCTTGTATCATTCGTAATCAGCATAAAAAAAGGCATCGAATGGTGTATTCACTTTAGTCTTAACTCAATAATATGATTTCATAGAACTTTACCAAAAAAGGCATCAAGCAGTATATTCACTTTATTCATAAATAAATGATATGATTTGGTAAATATTTACTGCTAAAAGTAGCTAAAGTCAAATTTGGTAAAATTCTACTTTAGTTACTTTTGGCTATCTTGGAAAGGAGTTGGGTTAGGAAAATGAAACTTTCAGGGATGGATGTACATGCTAAGGTTTGTCCCGGGAAGGTACTTTGAAGTACCTGCCTCTACTCATCCCCCCTCTATATAATGGTAAATTACTGCACATTACTAGTTGTTTTTAACTCATATTTCATCCTATATTACTATCATAAATATAAATCACTGCTTACCTTACACAACTTCTGCTTTTAACCTTGTTCATTAAAATATATTCCAAAATCCTATTTAAATCCTAAGCCATTTAATTTTCAAACCATGCTGACTTTCTTTATGGTATATGAACCCCGGTTAGTTGTGATGTCACACTTGCCTTATCAGACACCCTTACCCTTAAGGGTAGCAGGTACATGCCAAACAACTCTGTTGATAAGACCATTTAAACTGTATTAATTAGGGAAAGGATTTCACAAGAGAGATCAGTAAAAATAACCTAATCCTTTTTAGAGGACAAATTATGTCATAGGAAGATGTTTCGGAAGCATTAATAGATAGAGTGCTAAAAACATCAGAATCGACTTCAGAGGACACGTTATATCACGGGACGAGGTTTTTAAAATCCCCCTTCCCCCCAAACTCAAAATTTACAAAATTTTAATTTAGAAGCTTTTAAATATTTCTAAAGCACTAATAGATAGAGCGCTACAAGTTTCAGAATTGACTTCAGAGGACACGTTATATCACGGGAAGAGGGTTTTAAAATCCCCCTTCCCCCTAAACTAAAAATTTTCAAAAATTTTATTTTAAAATCTTTTTAAATATTTCTAAAGCACTAATAGATAGAGTGCTAAAAACATCAGAATCGACTTCAGAGGACACGTTATATCACGGGAAGAGGTTTTGAAAATCCCCCTTCCACCCAAACTCAAAATTTTCAAAAATTCTACTTTAGTAGCTTTTTAAATATTTCTAAAGCTCTAAGACATAGAGTGCTAAAAACATTAGAATCGACTTTAGAGGACACGTTATATCACGGGAAGAGGTTTATAAAATCCCCCTTCCCCCAAACTCAAAAATTTCCAAAATGTTACTTTAGAAGCTTTTTTAAATATTTCTAAAGCACTAATAGATAGAGCGCTACAAATTTCAGAATCGACTTCAGAGGACACGTTATATCACGGGAAGAGGGTTTTAAAATCCTCCTTCCCCCCAAACTCAAAATTTACAAAATTTTACTTTAGAAGCTTTTAAATATTTATAAAGCACTAATAGATAGAGTGCTACAACTTTCAGAATTGACTTCAGAGGACACGTTATATCACGGGAAGAGGGTTTTAAAATCACCCGTCCACCCAAACTCAAAAATTTCCAAAATTATATTTTATTAGCTTTTTAAATATTGCTAAAGCACTAATAGATAGAGTGCTAAAAACATCAGAATCGACTTCAGAGGACACGTTATATCACGGGAAGTGGTTTTGAAAATCCCCCTTCCACCCAAACTCAAAAATTTCCAAAATTCTACTTTAGAAGATTTTTAAATATTTCTAAAGCTCTAATACATACAGCGCTCAAAATTTCAGAATCGACTTCAGAGGACAATTTATATCACGGGAAGAGGTTTTTAAAATCCCCCTTCCCCCCAAACTCAAAATTTCCAAAATTTTAATTTAGAATCATTTAAATATTTATAAAGCACTAATAGATAGAGCGCTACAAGTTTCAGAATTGACTTCAGAGGACACGTAATATCACGGGAAGAGGGTTTTAAAATCCCCCTCCCCCTAACTCAAAATTTTCCAAAATTTTATTTCAAAAGCTTTTTAAATATTTCTAAAGCACTAATAGATAGAGTGCTAAAAACATCAGAATCCACTTCAGAGGACACGATATATCACGGGAAGAGGTTTTTAAAATCCCCCTTCCCCCCAAACTCAAAATTTTCTAAAATTATACTTTAGGAGCTTTTTTAATATTTCTAAAGCGCTAAGACATAGAGCGCTACAAACATCAGAATCAACTTTAGAGGACAATTTATGTTACGGGAAGATGTTTTTTATGTCATTGGAAGATGTTTTTGAAATACCCATTACCCATTGAAATTTTGACAAAACAACATTTTACCTTAATTTTCAGTTATCAGTTTCTTTTTCTCTGGCTATAGTTCTGAAAATGCAATTTCAGTTATTTGAGTAGAATCTTAAGACATATCAATGTTTTATTTCCAAAATTTAGGAAATTTATTTGCATATATTTAAAACCTTATAAGTTGGGATTGAGAAAAATTTTGAAGCTGAAAACAATTTTGTTGTACTTCATTTAAACAGAAGATCTATTTTGCAAGGTTCCGTTGCTATAACTCACAAATTTTTAAAGGTTACTCAAAGTTTTATAAATCCCCCTTACCATTCATCCCATTCCCCCTTCATACTCTAAAATCTGGTTGATAATTTGAAATTTGAAAAGCCTTATTTTCCACGGGGGTATTTTTTTGGGGGGAGGGGGATTTTCCGTGAGGGTATTTCTCGTGGGGAGGGGGGTATTTTCTGCGGGGAGGTATTTTCCGGGGGGATTTTCCGGCGGGTATTCGCCAAGAACCACAAATTTGATGGTATGAGTTTTATTAAAATCTTTTACTTTTAGGGGTTGTTTCCCCTTTTACGAAACTCAGACAAATTTGTTACACAGGCAATTTATCAACCAGATTTTAGAGTATTATTCCGGTGCAACACGTTGCAACGAAATGGTCAGCTTAGATTAGTATAAGCAGGGGCACCGCGAGCAGGTTGCTGACCCCCGCGCCCCCCCCCCCCCCCCCCCCGCTATCAAATCTCCTTTCAACTAACCTTCGCACCCTCGAAAGAAAATTTTTATATAAGTTCCAACATTTTTTACATATTTTAAATCGCGTATGTAAAAAAGAAAAGCAAAATTTTTCAACATTATAGGATTAAGCTACCGTATTTGAATATGTTTTATGTGGTTACCCAACTCAAAATGTTAAGGGGTTTCCAAAAAAAATAATAAAAACGAATATAGATTATTTGGTACTTGTGCATTATAAATAGCCCACCACTAGAGACTGTACAAGGAAACCAGACAAACGGGTATTTGTTAGACAAATGGATCGCAAAGCGTGATTTCTTATTGCGTTTACAATATTTAAACTGTTTTTTTTTTGGGTTTAGGGAGGGACAAAGGTACCTGGGTTAGGTTACGTCTTTAATATATGCTATGATTTTCCCCCCACCCCCTAATGTGCAAATATATAGCCCAATTTTGTTTCTAAAATATTATATTTTAATCCTATTTTATTTTATTTAATTACAAGTAACCAATCTTAACTTCTTTCGTGTATAGTGGTTTATTATTTAGAATGCACAAGTACCGAATAACATATAGTCTAATAAGTACTTCTGCCCACTCTCTCCCCTGACCTATTGACACCTTAATAACGGCTTGTAACTTCAAGAATGAAGATTGATACACTAAACTATTTGGACAAAAACATTTGAACTACTTTAAGAACAAATGTGGTTAGATACTGTAAATTGACAAATTTTCTGTTACAACGTTTTAAACATTAATTAGTAAATAATACCCATAAAAAACAAATTAGTTGGGGTTATAAAGCTCCGATATATATTTCAGGAAATGGTGCATTCTCGAGGAGATTGAATATTTTTTTTTGAAATAGTGCTCTGCCAGATATCCTTCCATATGTTCTTCTCTTCTGCCATATCTGGGTATATTGTCTCGAACGTCATGCCAGTGTCTTTTGATGTTTTGTGTGTGAGCACCTGTTGCAGGGTCAACAAAATTTATGCTGTGGTTGACGCATAAATGCTGATAGACCTGGCTAGCCAGGCAATCGTAGGCCCTCCAACAGTCGCTGATAATTGTTGTCCCTGGCAGGATTCGGTTTTGGATAATTCCCAACAACGTGGCACTTCTTCTATCCGGCACAGAAACCATGAATGAATTACCAGTTCCTCGCTCTATTCCACCAAATACCCATTTACCCTTGACAATCCGACCACTATTATATTTACGCTTCCCAAAATGGGCTTCATCTATCTCAACAATGACTCCTTCTCCTCCCAAAGGAGCAAAGTTTGAATGACATATGTATATACAAACCTCTCTGCAGAACTGGCTCCAATCCACAAAGGTTTGTTTACAACAAGTAACATTGTTGATCATGAAATCCTTCCTTGGAGGCGGTATTTGAAGCCAAATCCTCAAAAAACGGAAATTGTCTAGCTCAGAAAGGTGTGAACGAGCCATCCATGTTTTGTCATAGATCGATTTTGAAAAATTACACTTAACCTGAGAATATTCACGGCCACCTCGGATAGGTATAAGCCTAGACTTCTGGCAACGGAACGAATTTCTATATTTTACACAAATCTGGCAACAAATATCGCAATTCCTGCTTCTCAATAACATGCCATGGTTATAATACAACTCTAAGACTGCCTCAACAGTAGAAAATTGAACGATACCACCACAGAAATTTATTTCACAAAAATTGCAAGAAATATCTCAATAATTGTCATTTACAGATTGAATCTGTAACTCTTAATATCTATTGCGGCTTTAATTAATTGTTTCATTGTTAAACGGCGGGAATAGTCGAACAAAGATAACAGTGAATTGGGTTATGAATATATTGGAAAGATAGGTCAACTTAGTATGGGTTTTTCCTGCATTTGAAATAGTCGCTTCTTAACAGATGTAAATATCCTCGTCGATCCTGATGTTTTTAGCACTCTATCTATTAGTGCTTTAGAAATATTTAAAAAGCTTTTAAAATAAAATTTTGGAAAATTTTGAGTTAGGGGGAAGGGGGATTTTAAAACCCTCTTCCCGTGATATAAAGTGTCCTCTGAATTCAATTCTGAAACTTGTAGCGCTCTATCTATTAGTGATTTATAAATATTTAAAAGCTTATAAATTAAATTTTTGTAAATTTTGAGTTTGGGGGGAAGGGGTATTTAAAAAACCTCTTCCCTTGATATCACTTTTAATATTACTTATTGAATTTTTAATTTAGCTATATTTTTATGATAGATTTATATTTTTTAATAATTATTAGATATTATTATTTTTGACATTTTTTTTATATGGAGTACGGGGGATTTTAAAAACCACTTCCCGTGATATAACGTGTCCTCTGAAGTCGATTCTGATGTTTTTAGCACTCTATCTATTAGTGCTTTAGAAATATTTAAAAAGCTTTTAAAATAAAATTTTGGAAAATTTTGAGTTAGGGGGAAGGGGGATTTTAAAACCCTCTTCCCGTGATATAACGTGTCCTCTGAAGTCAATTCTGAAACTTGTAGCGCTCTATCTATTAGTTCTTTATAAATTTTTAAATGCTTATAAATTAAAATTTGGGATATTTTGAGTTTGGGGGGAAGGGGGATTTTAAAACCCTCTTCCTGTGATATAACGTGTCCTCTGAAGTCGATTCTGAAACTTGTAGCGCTCTATCTATTAGTACTTTATAAATATTTAAAAAGCTTCTAAAATAGAATTTTGGAAAATTTTGTGATTGGGGGGAAGGAGGATTTTAAAAACCTCTTCCTTTGATATAACGTGTCCTCTGAAGTCGATTCTGATGTTTTTAGCACTCTATGTCTTAGTGCTTTAGAAATATTTAAAAAAGCTTCTAAAGTAAAATTTTGGAAATTTTTGAGTTTGGGTGGACGGGGGATTTTCAAAACCACTTCCCGTGATATAACGTGTCCTCTGAAGTCGATTCTGATGTTTTTAGCACTCTATGTATTAGTGATTTAGAAAAATTTAAAAATCTTTTAAAATAAAATTTTTGAAAATTTTGATTTAGGGGGAAGGGGGATTTTAAAACCCTCGTCCACTGATATAATGTGGCCTCTGAAGTCAATTCTGAAACTTGTGGCGCTCTATATATTAGTACTTTAGAAATATTTAAAAGCTTCTAAAGTAAAATTTTGGAAATTTTGAGTGTGGGGTGACGGGGGATTTTAAAAACCTCTTCCAGTGATATAACGTGTCCTCTGAAGTTGATTCTGATGTTTTTAGCACTCTATCTATTAATGCTTCCTAAACATCTTCCTATGACATAATTTGTCCTCTAAAAAGGATTAGGTTATTTTTACTGATCTCTCTTGTGAAATCCTTTCCCTAATTAATACAGTTTAAATGGTCTTATCAACAGAGTTGTTTGGCATGTGCCTGCTACCCTTAAGGGTAAGGGTGTCTGATAAGGCAAGTGTGACATCACAACTAACCGGGTTTCATATACCATAAAGAAAGTCAGCATGGTTTGAAAATTAAATGGCTTAGGATTTAAATAGGATTTTGGAATATATTTTAATGAACAAGGTTAAAAGCAGAAGTTGTGTAAGGTAAGCAGTGATTTATATTTATGATAGTAATATAGGATGAAATATGAGTTAAAAACAACTAGTAATGTGCAGTAATTTACCATTATATAGAGGGGGGATGAGTGGAGGTCGGTACTTCAAAGTACCTTCCCGGGACAAACCTTAGCATGTACATCCATCCCTGAAAGTTTCATTTTCCTAACCCAACTCCTTTCCAAGATAGCCAAAAGTAACTAAAGTAGAATTTTACCTCAAATTTTACCAAGTATCTGTTGGCTACAATTTGCCAGCAAATTATCAAGTAACAATTGTTTCATTAACATTTCCTTCTGGAGAGCCAAGTAGGCTAGGCTAAAATATTCCATCTAAACTGTTTATATACCTCTTTCTCTTGAGACCATCCATTTTAATGCAGCTTTCTGATAATTCCTTAGATTGAAAGACAGATGCATGTCACATAAGCTTACAAACAAAGGTGTTCCTTCTTGGACACTGTCAGTATTCCCCAGATGTACTCCTGTCCACAAGCCAGCTTCTATTTGCTTTTTTTTAATGGATTCGAATAGTTCGAGGTAGTTATCAGAGTTACAATGTTCCATCTTGAAAATTTACTTGCTATAAATTCAGATGACTTCAGTAAGGCTTGTTATTTTGCAATGAAGTCATTTTTCTTTGATTTGAATTACACGCACAAAGAAAAAGATTAGAGCAGTGTTGCCAGATCGTGAACAAAAAAGTAAGCCGCAGCCTTTGAAAAACAAGCCAAAAATAAGCCAGACAATTTTTTGCCCAAAATCTAACTTTACTTTTAAAGGTGTCCAAGTTTTGACGGCCGTTTTATAGAAATACTTACCATTATTCAGGTCCTTTGATCCTACTGGCATTATCCACCTTTCAATTCGTTCCCTGGCTTGAGGAAGTTCAGTTCCAGTGTAGAGATTATTTTGAGGCTGCATTTAGTAGAATTGCGATAAACCGCTACCCCATGTGGACCTCTAGAGACTTTACAGAAATTCCCGCGCGCTATCTTCAGAAAATGCTCGACCGTGCTTACTTTCTTGTCCAACAGTTCGGGGAAAATTATTGACGAGGACGCCCACCGGCTCGATTTCTCCTGTGTTAGTTTGAGCACTGTCCGTGTGTGCCCCGCAATTTCTCTATCCCATAATTTCACTGAGTCGGAACTCCGATTACTATAATGATACTCTGTGACCCAAGGCGCTTTAATGTCAACATTTCGATTCAGTCAGAGGTTCTTTTTGGTACAATAGGGTTATTGCCAGAACAAATTCTTAAATTTGTGTCCCAGCCCTTATGTTTTGGTTGAACATAATGATGCATTACTTAATAACGACCGTAACCCGCAGACAAAAACAAAAAAGATCATTAGATCATTGGTTTATTATCACATAGATACACAAACAAAAATCAGATCATTGGGATATTATCAAATATAAATTCACAAAATTATGGAAATCACTTAGTGTAAAGTCAAAGCTTTGGAATAAAATCCATTTCCCAATACTAAATGCGATGCTAAAACGCCCTTAAAGGGCCACGAAAGATACACAAGGAACACAATCGTACTTTTGTCTTTATCACAAGTCCATTCCAGGGTCATAATTGGCTATCACGAACCACAATATGTCCCTGGGACCAAGAACAAATAAGACTGAGTAGAACCTCCGTCTTTGGTTCATGCACTGACTATTGGATAACCTGTAAAATGTGAGCGAGGGTGGAGCCAATTTGAGAACTGGCTGAGCACTGAGCTGACGGCCGTCTGCTTTCCCTCATCGTCGCCATGCATTTGCAAGGATAATACCGTAGCAGGCCTCCAGGCGTGTATGATTAGTGTAATCAATCACTTTCATTTGTTCTCACTCAATTTTTCTTCTCCAGGACTGTACTGCGATGAGCTAGTTGTAGAGGTAACGAATTGTAATGTTCCGCGCCAGCTCCACCTCCGCTCAAATTTGCCGGATATCAACCGTATTTTATTCGACTCCGCATGGTTGTAGTATCGAGATAGGGAAACGAAGGTTCTTAGTCTTTATTTGTTCTTGCTGGGACGGATCTCCAGTATCCTGTTTGATGAGCCACATTTTAACGAAGTCCGAACAGTCCACCACTTTAAACATGGATGGGAAGTATCGTGGGCCAGATTGGGAATGACACGCGTTATAAATTTTGATACTTTTACGTAAGACAAACTAAGAATTGAATTTCGTTGCTGTGCTGTGAGAGCCAACTCACTCATCGATTTCAGAAGTTTACAACTTATCATAATTATATTGACCTTTAGCGCAATATAGCTGTCCGCACTCTGGCAGCCAGTTTTTCAGTGAGTTCATACCCTTTAAAGCGCTTGATGATGGGAAAACTAAAAAAAGTGGCAGTTTGAAAAAAATGCTCCAGGGTGGAATTCTCGGTGATTAAGAATATCCGTCTTTCATAGCCCTTTAAGATTGACCAAATGCCTCTAAGATGTCACTGACTTCATCTTCTTCGCCGTCAGCGTCAGGCGCATCAGCTCTGCCACATCGTCCACTGTCAGACGCATTTTCAGCTCCATTTTTCGAATATATGGAACTGTTGAAAGAAGTCATTTTGGCCGATGGTACGAATGACGAACAGCAGTGGCCACTGACAGACATCCACAGTCGAAAAATCAAAATTGCGTTTAGCATTGGTAAAAGCATTCTATTCCGAAGCTTTGATTTTACACAGTTCATTATAGAAAACGCTCTCTCAACGTCTGCGTTGCTGATAGGCAAACTCAGCAACGACAATGCCCACTTTGCCCGATCCTGAAAGACTGGCTCTCCAATAGGGTCGTGAAACTGAAGCACGTGGACCCAGAACTCAGAGGAGTCTTTTGGAAGTTCTCCACCACAATGTTCATTCAAATCAACCTCGAGCAGGCGTCTCCACTGGTTTTCCATGTCTCCAAATTCTGTCACTGGAATCACACTAAGAGGTAGGTCGGCGAATCTGGGTCTAGTCTGAGATAAACATATTGTCGGGGAGAGAATTCTCAATTTCAGAAGGGAATTAATGGCAAGAGGTAAACGTTTCAGAACTGACCTCGCAGCCGTCTTGAGAAAGCCGTAACAGTGAAGCTTTATTTCCTCTTTCATCTCGCTTGGAAGATCAGCTTCGCTGAGCTCAGAAAGAAACAAATGACCAAAGTCTACGTAGTCGACAGGCAGGTAGTAAATTAGAAACTCAAGGTTGACGTTAAGGGACACTGCACACGGTCGAAGGATCCTGCGCAGGATGCACATGACCAAATCTTTCAGCTCTTGAAATAGACGAAATTGGTCTGCATTTGAATGTTGAAATAGTATGTTCACCCTCTGAAAGTCGGCCAATAGCGGTTTCAGACAGACAATGTATAGACGGTTGCGTTTATCACTGTACATTTCGTGTAAAGTTCTTGCAGTATAGCACCGCTCTTTTTCCTTGGCGATGCGGAAATGTGTTGTCAGTTCGAGGTATTGCTCATCAACTCTACACATTGCGGTGTATCGCGACAACCAGCGTGTACTTGAAGGGGCCACAAGTTTGAGGGGCAAATTTCCATGATTTATCAGCCTATATGTCTGGCCGTACGCTTCCCTTCGCAACGGGCTTACGCTAAACCACTTGTACGTTTCCGAGAGCATAAATTCTAGGTTGCTCGGCAACTCTTCCACCACCTCGGAAGCGCACAAGTGCAGAGAGTGGCAAACACATTTGAAAAGCTGAAGGTGGGGTAACCCATCTGCTTTCAGCAATGTAAATAGAGAGTGATTTGCGCCACACATGTTATTTGCCCCATCAGTACCAATACCAATCAGGTTTTTGAGAGGTAATTTGCACTCTGCAAGAAATTTTGTGAGTTCTGCGTGGAGTATAATAGCTGTAGTTGATGGTACTTCAACCATTCCTAACGCAGTACACACTATCTTTTTCAACTTCGGGCTGTAATATCGAATGCAAATACACATGAACTTCATTGTAGAGACATCAGTTGACTCATCCAGTATTAGAGAGTACTTACCATCTCCAATGTCAGCCACTATCTCCTTCAGGGTTTCAGGTCCAAGCACATTCTTAATGAGAGCAGAACATTTAGTTCCTTTTAGCCTCACCGATTCACCAATAGGCCCAGGAAATAAGTCTTTGATGATAGTAGAAAGATGTTCGATTGTTCTCACCGACTAGTGACAGGCTACATGAGCAGCCAATGCATTGAGGTACACACCTCAATGCATTGGGTACCCCCCCCCCATACCAGTTAGGGATTAATTGTTTTATGTACAACCTTCAACATATAATGCAATCCTTCACCACTGTAGTAGTATACCACAGGATCTATACCTCAGAATTTGATACCTACATCTAACCAAGTGTACTACTCCATATATAGCGTAGCAGGACCTACTCCATATATAGCGTAGTAGGACCTATGTCATGTCTAATGTAGTACTGATTGTGGGGTGTAGTACTCAAATTCTTAGGTACAGATCCTGTGGTGTACTACTGCAGGGGTGAAGTAGTACATTATGTTGATGGTAGTACATAAAAATATTAATATCCCTAACTGCCCCATACCGATTTTCACTTTTGCATGTATTCTGAGAAAACCCATGACCAGTTTGCTTCTTCCTTTGAGCATATTTAAACTGAAGTGATGCAAAGAAAACCTCAAATATAAATAAATGTAACTTCTCAGAATAGGCCTAGACCAAAAGTGAAAACGGGTATGGGGGTACCCAATATATTGGGGGCAGTACCCAATGCATGGGGGTGTGTACCCAGTGGGCTGGGCTGTGTACCCAATTTGTTTGTACAGAGATACAAACCACAGAAAATAGATAGAGTGTACATGACGACAGCATGACGACTCCTGGACGACTCACATGAACTAAACAGCTAAACAGGATCTGTAGATGTTACAGACATGTCTGTTATGAGGTTGATTCCTGGCGTTATTCTATACTAACAAGTAACAGCTAATATACTGTACCTTTAGCTGTAGTTCAACCCCATGACTTAATGGCTAATGCTTTTTATGCTGTTGTTACGAAGCCACGTGTCTCTTAGGATTTGAAAACTTCACCGCACTGCCGCGGTTAGATTCGTATTTTGACTATAGAGTTAAAACGTGATTTTGACCTTTCGTAAGCATTCGTTCGTTCGTTCGTTCTAGAATCGGATGAATTGCCAAAAAATATAAATTCTTCCCGAAAAAGTAAATGACGCCAAGAAATAAGCCAGCTCAAAATAAAAATAGCCAAGTTTTAAGCCACAAGCCAGTTCCAAAAATTTTCACGCCAGTTACCAACAAAATAAGCCAGTTTGGCGTAAAATAAGCCAATCTGGCAACACTGGATTAGAGTTGCCGCTGAAGCCAAAAATACATTGCCAACTAAAGTTCATCGAAAAATCGCAAGAAGACAAACATCAGTGATGAAAAACTTTAGTATACCAAATAAGTCCATATTAATCAAGAAAGGCAATTAGGATGGAGGTATTTAGATTTAGTAACTAGTAGTAAATTGTAAATAATCGAACACTGACACATCTGTCCTCATCATCTAAGCTTTATGCATTAAAGTACACGGGAAGGGATTGCACATTTTTACTTAAAAATTGCAAAAGATAGCATTTGAATTTGAAAAAGGTATACATAGCCTGTTGTCATGTACAAACTCTTACCCTCAGGAGTGAGAAATCATGCCAGAAATCATCTCAAACATCAACAACTAAGTGAAAATTCTTCAAAATGGGCTTTTTTGCGTTAAAGGACGAACGCCTTAAGAGAATTGTCAATCTTTTTTGCAAAGATGAACTTGATCACCTTGGCAAAACTGGAATTTTTATGATACTATCCCATTGTTTAATTTTTAAACATATTTCTTAGGTGAATTTATTCTTGCTATTGGCATTTACACTTTAAGGTGAATTTAGACGACCAATGTCAAAAACACAGAAAAACATCTTTCACACCAAAAACTTATAAAATGTCCCGTTCATACAGATTTGGTCAATAGTACTAATTGTAGTCCCATTTTAAGTGTTCATTTCCAGGTACTACAGATTCTTAGCGCTAAAAAACAAAGGGGAAATGGGTTTTCAAAAAAAAAACAATGCCTGCAGTATATTTTATAATTATTTTGCACCAAAAGCTCAGAAAATGGCAGGTATTCATAAAAATTCTTCGCTGTAGCATCAATTATAGTCCCCTTTTTAGAAATAGATTTCCAGTTACTACAAATTATCAAGTGGCAAGTGCCAGCCATTCATTTTTAATCCGTGTTAATTTTTTAGATTGACAGTTTGCCCCACAACCTCTCATTTTTCGGTTAAATGATCAGCTTGGTAACAGTGCCAACAGAAAACCCTTACAGCCTCAAGTTTTGCGCCCTGTCATTACAGTTAATGTTTGTACTGGTAGCTACGACTGCCACCAGATATTGGCGCAAAAATTATGCTACACAACTTACTGGAGGGGAAGCCTCGCTGGTGCCAGATATTGTAATGGAAGGCTCTCGGTTACCGCTACTGTTCAGTAACTATAGAGTATGTTAATACCCTAGTACAGTACATCCTGATCCAGGGTATGATAACGTGATCGAAAGGTCAAATGGCCAAACTCTAGGCCAAGGTTGTACGTAAAGGACTGAAACACCCTTACAGGTGTCTTATTTTCTTCGATATATTTGCTTACTTGGTTATTTAGCGTAAGGAGCAAATTTATGGCAAATCCAGGGAAGAATTTGTTTTGAAACGCTTTTTGGGTCTCAATACAAAAATGACGTTCATCGCAAACACATGAGTTGTTCCTACAAAAGGATTTTCGCTCTTAATTAGAAAAAATTGAATTCAGAAAGCAATATATTTTCACCATTAGTACTGTTAAGGTTAGGGTAGCATCTTAAGAAATTACTCACAAAAATGTATTTAAAAAAAGCGATTGTAAAAGTTAAAAGATAATTTTTGTTCATAAATTTCTGTGTTTTCATTCTGCAGACAAGAAAGCTCAACTTATTTCAAAGTAAAAATATATTTCCTTATTTTTATAATTATCTTTTTATACTCAAAATTCAATTAGCATTCTCCTTTTTCTTAATTCAAATACCTGAATTGAACTTATTGTGAACATACTACTTTCAATGGTCCTATAGTCAAATTTAAAATGATATTCAAGAAACTTCAAACTACTGTTGAAGTTCAAACCATGTTGATTGATATAGCCTATTTACGGTGAAAATTACATTTTTTCTACTGAAAAGTACATAAATCTTAATAATTTCAAAAATTTGTTGGAATTCAATAGACAAGTCACAATTCCAACAGAAAAATTGGATTTTCTTGTGACTTGTTGGAATTCAATAAGCAAGTCACAATTCCAGCAGAAAAATTGGATTTTTTTTACTTCTTTGAATTCGAGCAAAACATTTAGTTGGAAATCAATTTCTTTTTTACAGTGCAGCTTTTCCACTTGAGACACGACACCAAAAGTGCCGTTTTTATTGCCATTTGGACTTGATTATTGTGGGATTTATATGAAAGACGTAGATATGTGCAATATCTTTTATATGAACTATAAAAGATCTACCAACGATGTTCTGGTAGCCAGCTAGAGCCACCCTTTGTGAAATAGCACAAAAGTGCCATTTTAGTGCCATATGGCACTTTCAGATGGCAGAATTTATACAAAGCACGTAGATACGAGAAATAGCTTTTGAATAAGCCATTAAGAATCTCTTTATGATTTTGGTAGCCCGCTAGACCTATTGAAAAAAAAACAAGAACAACAAAAACGGGAGACAGATAAGTGCTAACGATGGAAAAAAGTGATTTTCCTTGTTGTTCAGGGAGGGGGACTGTAACTTCCCTGTACAAGGTTTTGACAATGTTGATTCCAATGGTCCACTTTTCATTTTGATATGACGCCATTTTCGAGGGGTGTGAGACTTTTTTTTTCGAAATCACCTTAAATCTCTTTTAGAAATAAGCTTTTACTTTTAAGACGAACTAACATAATAGTTTGCATTCCTGTGTCAGTGTTAGATGGGAATTTTTTTTTCATCGGGCAGTTTATTTCAAAACATGCTTTTAACTGTTGGTACTTTTGGTTACTATGGGCTGTGGTTAGCTCTTTACTGGGTCGTATCTACCGCTGCAACCATGATACCTTGTCGGGACATGATTTAAAACAATGAGACTAGAAAATGACTGAAAAAAAAAACAGCGGATACCAATATTCCCGATACAATACATGCGATACCAATACGCACGATACCGATACGCACGATACCGATACGCCCAATACCACATACAGCCCTTCCCCAGGGACTATGGAGAGCCATACCATCATCAAAACCATATATATTGGACCTTTGAACTATGTTAAACAAAATGGCTATCTCCAAATTTTTGTAGAACTAGTTGGGGGGAGGGGGCCGGTGGAGAGGGGGGGGGGGCTATTTGCCCTCCAATTTTTTTGGTCACTTAAAAAGGGCACTTACAAATTTAATTCCATTTCGAATGAGCTATTACACACCTCTTTCTGATGCTCTGGCCACCCCCCTAGCCCTTCTAGAAAAAAAAGAAAGGAAAAAAAGGGAGACAGAGCATTGGTACCCATGCAAACAAGTCATTTTCCTTGGTGTTCAAGGTGGGGGACTGTAATTATCCTAAACAAGGTTTTCGACCATGCTGATTCCAATGGTGTACTTTTTATTTCGATTTGACACCATTTTTAAGGGGTTTCAGGCTCTTTTTGGAAATTACCATAAATTTCTTTTCGTAATAAACTTTTACTTCTAAAATTAACCGAAACAATAGTTATCGTCCCTGATTTAGTGTCAAATTGCAATTTTTTCTCACTAGACAGTTTTTTTAAAAACACGTTTTTCAACTTTTGATTACTATGGGCTGGGGTTCGCTCATTACTAGGTTGCAGCTGCCGCTGCAACCATCATCAATGGGGAAAATTTAAGTTTTATCTAATATATCTCAAAACCTAGTAGAGAACAAACCAAGGCACATAGCAACTAAAAGCTAAGATAAGGCAAATATTTATTGAAATACAATACAAGCATCTTTTGAAAAGTTCATTTTCTGGGACTCGTCGCCATGTTTGATGTACTTATTTACATAATTCTGAGTTTGGTCTCTTACTAATTTAGTTGAGAAAAAGTCATAGGCTTTTCCCTGTTTTTAATTACCTTTGAAAACTCTTTAATATAGTAAAGAGCACAGGTGCCATTTTTCAAATAAAATATATGTCTGGAAAAATATGACTCAACTAGTTGCGCTTGAGAAGTCATACTCATCATTTAAATTTATTGGGGGAGGCTAGTTAGTTTTTAGAGATAGAATCTGACTGAAAGCAAAAACAGAAAAAAAATCATTGCACATGTGTGCAAATGAAATAATAGAGAAGAAAGAGGCCACTTATTTTCCGGGCATAAACTTGCTTGAAAGCAAAAAATAGAACGCCCCCATCGGTGGAATTTGAGGAGACATACTTACTATGGAATAGAAAAATGGGGACTAATCACAAATGAAGGTAAAAATATCGAAAACAAACTCCAAATCCACAAAGAAGCCTCCGCTAGTTGATATGCAGAGGCCAACTTACTTCATAATTAGAATGACCGGAACCAGCTACTTTTTAGAAAAAAAAACATAAATGAGTGTCCAATATTTTCATATTTTTATCCCTATCTACTATGTAATACAGATACTTAATATTTTAGACAATTATTTTGTCCGAAAATAAAAATATGCACCCACTAGTTCCATTTGTGGGTCATATTTAATTTATAATAAACATGGCGGAGACTAGCAGTTTTTTTAACTAAAAATTTATCTCAGTGACCCCTGAACACAATAGTTACTTCCAAAGTTTCACTTTTACACAATATGAACCAAAATAAAGCGACATTTTTAAGCTACATATTTTTGTATGTTAAAGATTTCCCTGTGTCTAATTTCCTTAGCGAAAAAAACGATACCCAGAAACATTTTGATATCCTAACTTTCATATGAACTACGAAAGTATTTAATAGACTCTTTGGTCCCCGAATGGTGCGGGAAGAGGTCGTAGAAAAATGCAAAAGCTTACTACTTAGCACGGCAGCTTGACTAAATATATCTTTCTCCTGAATTTTGATAGAATCTTCATATTACGGTATCAAGGAGGGAGATTAAAAACGACATTTACAATACTGGAAATAATGAAGAAGCAAAGAAAAAATATCATTCTTGTTAATTCTTCTTTATCCTATTATTATTACCCAGAAAATCAAACTTTTTATTTCTTAGCTATTTTTTTTTAGCTTACATACATTAATATGACTCACAACCTTTATCAGAAGTTCAGAACGCTTTTTTAGTATTCCTTTTATAAGAGAAGATACATATATCATTTTGCCAAAATTGTCCGAGATATCATTCACAGTAATATTAGCAGTATCGTATCAAGTATTTAGAACGATATTTTCTATCAAAGCTGCTGAATCATGGGTCAACCTTGCAGGTACGTTGCTAGCCAAAGTGCTAGCCACTCAAGTTATAAACTGCAAAAATATTTATGGAATCTGAGCAATAATTTTAATCTTTTAATTGAAACTAGAAAAATACCTGAAAATTTTAAAATAAGTTTTATTTTTTGTTAGGTTTGTGTTACTCGATACAAGACTTAAACACGAACTGTTTGGCAACATTTAAATACAAGGACTATGTTAACATGCAAAATTGTTCTATTTTTCTTATATATAACAATATGCCAACCCAAATAGTCTTAGTCTAATCTGGATATAATACAGTATAATATCCTGGTGCTCATTCTTCATATATTGTGGACCATGTGTCTAGCAATGTTAATGATCTGTACTGTGATATTGCAAAATGTTGGAACTCCGTTACTATTTAGTCTTATACCCCTTTCCATTTTAAGTTGCATCTGGTGGATCATTGAAGGTTCTTATGAGAGAACCGTCTTCAGATTTGATACAATTTTATTTGTACTTTGGATACTTTATATTCTTATAAGAAAATTTATATTACAAGATATCTACTTTGGTTATCTAGTGTTTATAGGTATTTCAACTGGTATTTATATGTTCTATACACGTTATTTTCTTTGCCATACCTTTACACAGCTCAAGAAGGTTTTAATCGATTTTGAAGAAGTACATCCTATTAGAATGATCAATAACTTTCCTCCTTATAAATGCAGTACCAAGAAAATCTAATTTCCTCTCAGTAGACACTAAAAAGAAACTTTATATATATATATATATATATATATATATATATATATATATATACACACACACACACACACACACATATATATATATATATATATATATATATATATATATATATATATATATATATATATATATATATATATATATATATATATATATATATATATATATATATATATATATATATATATATATATATATATATATATATATATATATATATATATATATATATATATATATATATATATATATATATATATATATATATATATATATATATATATATATATATATATATATATATATATATATATATATATATATATATATATATATATATATATATATATATATATATATATATATATATATATATATATATATATATATATATATATATATATATATATATATATATATATATATATATATATATATATATATATATATATATATATATATATAATCGATATATCCAATATGTATGTGTTATGTACGGCCATTACTTGAGTACGCATGTCAGGTCTGAGTCCCTCAAGGGCTCAAGAATATCTCAGCTGTGACATTGAAACTGTGAAGAAACATGCTGCAAAAATTATACGCGCTGCAAATTGCGTGTCTTATGAATCTGCTTCATAAACAGGCACGATTCTTATGAATCCTTACAATTCAGTTGCTTGAGAACCTGAATAGGGAAATGAAACATCGCCTAGGTTTGTACTATTTGAATTTTTGGGGGTACCTGAGTACCCCCTACCCCACGTAAAATCCTTGGTATAATCTAGTTATTTTTAGAACATTATTCCCACCTTAGTTGCAGAGGAAAGTAATTTCTGATCTATGGTTATGCTCTGTGAATTTCCAACAAACACAACCATTGAAATTAGGGAGTTCCAGCCACTGGTTTTTATAGGCTGAACTTGCTTCTGAATATTCTAGGTCACCAAAAATTCCATTAAACCACCTAATGATGACACAAGGTTTTTAGTGTCTATGATGCAGGCAAAATTAAAACAAGAAGCAAAGCTAAGTATAAAATTTGAATGTGTGTAGTAATAAAATCACATATTTACAATCCGCGATGCAGCGGTAGCTAGCAGCCTAGTAAGAGACGATCCCGCCCGATCGTAAAAACTAAAATAACCCATAACTCCTAAAAATACATTCAGATTAAAACAAGAAGTACACTATTAGAACCGGCTTGTCCGAAACTCTTATATCCCCTTGGCTTGAACAAAAGGAAAATATATTGGCTTGAAAATCAAGAAAAGTGGCTGAAACCACGATATTCTGCATATATGGCATCTTTTTTTTCCGTTTTTCATCTCCTCAGCTAGCTGGGCATCAGAAAATCATAGAGAGCTGTATAATGGCTCATTTTAAAGGAAACTGCTGCATCTAGTGCTTTTTGTAATTGAAAATAAAATAGTATTTAAAATAAAATCTTTTTTGACAAAAAACTGCATTTTCGCGTACAAGCTTGATGAATGACGCTATAATCGTATAGGTTAAGACCCTATATGACGTAATAAGTGAATGCAATATTTATACACGCTTATCTTTCGAAAAGACAAGTAATACATAATTTATGTATAAGAAATACATAATTACAAGAATCAATTTCTTATGAAAAACGGCCTTTTTCTATAACACTGTAGTGGAAAGTAAGTGTTAAGATCAATCATGGCAGATGCTTCAGGAAGACTGGAGCATAGTAAGTGGAATGGCACTTTGATGCAAGAAAGAATTGAGGAGACAGTGGCCATATACAAATTAGCATCGTATTTATTCCAATTCTTCTTCTGCACCAACCTTCTTGTCTTTTGAATATTATTGTTCTGTGATGGCTATAGATGAATTGATAGTCCAAGATGATCGCTAATTGGATCATCTGTGTATACTGTGACGGGGAGACAGGGAATGGATCTATACAACAGAGCATGGTCAATGTTGGATGCATGTCCACTAGAATGGGTCTATGTAAAATCCAGAGACTTTGGCCAAATTTGAAAGGAATCGGGTGGGCTATTTATAAAAATTTCAGAGTGGATATTGCCTTTTGCTGGATCGCAGTTGAAAACACCAGTCATAACCCATTTTATCTCACTATGCTCGAGGGATTCCAGATGTCGCCGAAGGGCATCAAATGCTTTAGAAAACTTTGTCAGCGGGATAGTATTATTATAAATAGTTGGCATATATACATTTTTTAACTCAGTATCTACAGCAAAAGCAAACAAAAAATTCTGTTTTTCATTCACAACTTTGATGATAATTCTTTCCTTGTGTATGTTGCAAGGCCTCCAGACGGACGTTCTGCCGTTAAGTTAGCAGGCTTTATGAACAGGTCGTTCAACTTGGATCTATTAAAGAAATTTGCGTTCAATCCCGAGAGCATATGTTCCCGAATGAATAGCACATCGTACAGATGATGGAGATCATCCAGAGTCTTTTCTTTATTGTAGCACCCGTTAATATTCAGGCTTAGAGCTTTTATATGACTATTCTTGAGTAACTCTTATTTCAAAAAATTTCTTTTAGTTTTGCTTTGTCACCTAGATCACCTTCGTGGGACCTGATTGTACATGACCAATTGGAAAAAATCATATCCCAATTTAGTTCCGCTAGATCCGGGTTGCAGCGGTAGCTAGCAACCTAGTAAGAGACGATCACGTCCAAAGTTAAGAAATATAAAAACCCATAGTTCCTAAAAAAGGAGTCAGATCAAATTCAAAAGTACACCATTAGAACCACCTTGTCCGAAACCCCTGTAAACCCAAGGGAACTTTCATTCTCTTGGCTTGAACAGCAAGGGAAATATATTGGCTTGAAATTCAAGAAAAGTGGCAGCTACTACAACATTTTGCCTAAACGGGACATTTTTTTTTCTATTTTTCTTTTCCACAGATAGCTTGGCACTGGAACATCGTAGAGAGTTGTTCAATGGCTCATTTTAAAGGAAATTAATAGGGTTAAAAATCTATGGTAACTAAAATAAATTATTTCTAAAAGAGAATAAATTAAAATAAAGAACGAACTATAGCCACAGTAACTGAAATATTCAAATAAAATACAATTTTTGACAATAATTTATATTCTAATGAATGATAGAAGATTTGAATTGTGCTATTTATGCAATAAGAAAATCACGCAAGAAAAAGTAACACGTTGTGTCAATTATTGAATTTATCGATGTAGTATTAACAGCATAGTATTCAAACAGCGTGATATGTGGTTTGTCTTTCAATATTCGACTTATTATATAACTTCTTTTATTATATACAATTCAAAAGTATTTGTAGTGTTTCAGCAACAATTCTACTTTTTGAATCGAAACTATAAAAACGCATGAAAATTTTTAATCTGATTTCATTTTAAAATTTCAGAAGGCGATGAATATTTAGGAGGTGATCGCTGCAACATAGTGAAAGACTAACACGGCCCATAGTAACGAAAAAAAATCCTGAAGAACCTAAAAAAGGTTTCGGATTGAAACAAAAAGTACATTATAAGAATCATCATGGCCAAAACCCTATCTAGGGAACTTTAAGTCTCTTGGCTTGAACAACAAGGAAAACCCAATGGCTTGGAAAACAAGGAAAGTCACTGCAACCTAGTAAAATCTGCAATTGAAGTATCTTTTTTCCGTCTCTCATTCTCGGCGGATAGGGGGCACTGAAACATCACAGAGAGTGTTACGCTGCCTACTTTCCATACTTAGCAAAAAAAAATGCTCAAAATAAAATTATGACAAAAAAAGTTCATATTCATATACAAGACGACGAATGTCATCATAGTCGTAAGTTACAACCAGATTTTATAACAGCCCGATGTATTAAGTGACAACAGTATTTTAGGGTTTTGAGATTTCTGAACTGGAAAAGATTTTTTTTAATTAACAAGCAAACGTATACAACGAAGAATACCAAACTCCCTTAAAAGATTTTACTTAAAAATTTTTAGAGCACAGTGATCAAAACCCATATTAAGTAAATATTTCTGATACATAACTAATAGCCTTTTTCGGAAAAATATAAAGGAACTAGTAAAACAAAGAAACCAAGGTGAATATAACTCATTAAAAAACTAAGTATAGAAAAAAAATGTAAGCTAGAAATAAAAAATGTTAAACCCTTATGAGGTACTGAAGTTGTGTCGTTTTCAAGATCTTCATACTTTCAGTGCTGTATACATTTGGCTTTTAGTTTATCTTAAGTTTTAAAGAATTTATAGTGACTTCAATTCTTGTTTGATTCTCTGTTAAAGTATCTGCATCCAGAAATAAATGAGTAAGAATTCAACGAGAGGATAAGCAATGGATCTGCGTGAATAGCCATTTTGAATTGAAATATGTTAATTATATTATAGCATATATTACATGCACACACCATAAAAGGCTGGAGCTGTTCCACTGTTGTGAGATAATTTAAGGTCTCCGCTCTGTCGTAAGCTTCTTCCTCTGTCCCTATCCTCTAAAGAGAAATTGTGCTTGCGTCGCCTCATAGTGGCGTCAAGGAAGACCTTTCATGAGTTTGCTCAACCAGAACTGTAACTGCGAATGGTGTTGAAGGTTAGCCTTTAGAAGAGGCACCCATCAAGGAAATTGTAGCATAGTAAACGCCACAGCATTGCACGGGATTTCATTTAATGAATTCGGTTTAGTTTGTTTTGGTGGGTTTTCTGGGCTTAAAAACATTTTCCCAGCTAAGATATCTATTATGGGCCGCTTCTTCAGTATATGGCAATTTCCTTCCAAGTACGCCCTTAAACAGGTTTCTGTGAAGTTTTAGAGTTCTCTATGATGTCTTACTCCCACTAGAAGTGAAAAAGGAGAGAAAAAAGAAGACATATCAGTGCTGCCTAAGCAAAAAATTAATTTGCAAGTATGGGGGATTCGAATTATCTGAATAGGGTTTTCAGTAATGACAATTCCATTGGTGTACTTTTGTTTCAATTCAACACTATTTTACTTTTGTTTCAGGCTATATTTCAAAATGCCCATAAATTCGCTTTCACCAAAATATTTTATAATTAAAAGAAATCAAGATAATTGTTGTTATTCCTAAATCACCCACAAATGACAATATTTTCTAATCAGGCAATATTTCTAAAATGGATCATTAAGTTTTTGGTTAAAATGGGTTATGGTGCGTTAATTACTAGACAAGATTTGTTCTTTACTAGCGCATGTTGTGATTTTTATTTTAACTCTTAGATTAGCAATTGAGAAGTATATTTTCATATATTATAAGAAAATATACTATGGTATCAAGAGAACAAAGTAATCCGGTTTGCAGCAGTACGAAAAAAAAGAGAGACAAAGCCATATTAAAAGAAATTAAAGGAAAAGACACGAAACTGAATATTTGCCAAAAATTGTTCAGCGATGGGGCCAACCCGAATGTGAAGGATATTGATGAAAGAACACCTTTACATTACGCTGCTGAAAAAGGTGCACTAGATATTTGTAAGCTACTTATTTCAAATGGTGCCATTTTAGACAACCAAGATGTATCTAAGAGAACCCCTCTACATTTGGCCACATCCAAAAATCAAATAGAAGTGGTTGAATATCTTCTAAAAAAACTCAGCTAACCCAAAACTAGAAGATATTTGGCGAGAAAGAGCTCTGCACTATGCTGCCAAAGAAGAAAGAAAGGATATTTGTCAACTGCTGCTGAGGAATGGAGACGACCCAAATGTGAAAGGCTTTTACTACCACAAAACAGCTTTGCATCATGCTGCTGAAAATGGTAGACATGATATTTTTCAACTGCTGCTCTGCAAGGGAGCCGACCCAAATATGATAGGGTATGGCAGGAAAACAGCTTTACATTTGGCTGCCGAAGCGGGTGAACCGAAAGCTACTCAGCTGCTATTGTTAAATGGAGCCGATTCATATTCTTTAAATTCAGATGGCAAAACACCCTTAGTAATAGCATTAGAAACAGCTTTATTAGAATCTGTATTTGAAAGCAGTTCGTTCAAGAAGTATTTTGCTGTAGCCGAACATTTTTTAGAGAATGAGGCAGTTTGTTATTACGCGATACCGATGGGTGTAAAAACCAAAATCAGGAAAATACTCGAGCAAGTAGTAAAAAATAAGGAATTTTGACCTAAGAAGAAACTGTTTTGGAGACTATGGAGACTTGTCTTCAATGACTCTGACGGTTCACTCCGATCGACGTGTCGGAATATAATCAGGGAGCATTTAGATTATGATAATATAGTCTACGATGTTAAAGGGATAAACATGCCAGAAATTTTAAGACAATATCTAATTGATGGTGTGTTAGGCGGTGATTAAAGCAAAAACATTAAAAATTACCTTTATTGATAAAATATAAAAAGAAATCAAAACTTGCCTTAACAGGCAAGTTTACCTTAAGAGGCATTGTTCGTAGTTTGTAGCTTTTGTGCGTTTTAAATCCAATAAAATATTAATGGCAGAAATACTATTTTGCAAGGCATTACCCAAAAATATTACATGTTAGCGCTTACATGCCCTTTTTCTTGAAGATACGAAGAATAATGAATAAAGATTAGGTGCGAAAATGCGTTATTGTTTTTGGTGATGGAACAAAAGCCGTGACTGGTGCCAAGAGTGGCTTTACACAAGGATTCTCAAGCTATTTATAATTTCCACACGGCAAAGAGTAGTGAGACATTGCTGAGGGGTACAATGAGTTTATGTCAAGGAAAACTGTAGTAGACTTTACACCGCTGTCTTTTCCACTTGGATCCGTTGTTAAAACGCGATCTCCATGAAAAACATACCCCCCCCTCATCGATCTTTCTACAAAAAGGTGTTGATCCACATTAGTGATTAACCCTATTTCCTCCCTACTAATTTTTAGAATTAAGTCCATAACCAAATATGTTGTTAAAAAGTAGTAGCAAATATATAATACTAACTCTAAATAATTTTCATCCGTGTTTTTACAGATAATACTTAAAAGACTTATTAAATCAATGACCGAGTACACTTTCCATTAAGCCCCACCGATTTTACAATCACTCGTAACCAAAACCCTCTCGGCAAATTCAAATTCTTCGGCAGTGCTTCCACTATTGGTAAGTGAATTATAGAAGGCTTCAATTGGGGATAGTTTCTCCTCGCTTAACCGTGCACCAGAGCAGTAATAGTCTTATGCATATATGCCTTTACAGGTCAGTAGGTCATACATTTTACTGTCTGGAAAGCGCAGTTAAAGCAGAGAAAAACTATCAAAATTGTCACTTTTCTGCAATTGAATCAATTGACTCACAACCTTGGGGAAGAAACTATATGAATTTAAAAACCAGATTTTATTCCAGCATTTATGCCAATTATTCACTACCTGCCACTTCAACTGTAGAAGCACGAGCTTCTCAGCAGATTTGGGAACAATATTGTAGGTAAATGATTTATTTACCCATGGACTATATACTCCCCCTCCCTCCCTGCGCATACGTGCCAAAGCCGATAAAATAAATTTTTAATCGTAATTTGAATTGCAAATGAAAACCGGTATAAGAAACTGCTGGTTTACCTTCGCATTGCATGATTGGTGTGCTACACCACGAAAATTGCTACCCCCTGACGATATTTCCTGCCAAAAGTGATTATGATCTCTGACTTTTTCTTTACGCCCTCTTTTCCCCCAAGTCCCTTTCCCCTTACTCCCCTCTTCAAATTCCTCCTTACAAACCCAGCATATTTTTTTTATTCGCCAGACGATCCTCTGCGGCTAACAACATTGGATAATGAGTTTTTCTCAAACTAGAAATAGTTCCATGTGCAGTGACAATTAATTTAGTTAATGCCTTGATCAAGCACTCATTCTCATCCAATTTTTCACCTATTTCTAACAATTGCATTCTGTTAGAGCTGTCTCTTTGTGCGTGGGCATAGGAAACCGCAATAGCTTGATGTTCTTTAATTCGATTCAGAAATTGGGGGCCGTTCACATCCACTAGCTTAGTTTCACAATCCAAACTTATTTTGTTGCTTTGCAGGAGAGTATTCTGAAAATTTTTAAATCTTAAGATGGCTCTTTCACCCGAAACTGTTTCCACCGATTGATAGCCATGAAGCCTACAATGCTTCAATGATTTTGTAACTTTAAATCACTACGAAATCTAGACAGGCATGTTGGACAGTAGAAACATAACCCCATTTTCTTACCCCCTCCCAGAAATCTAGTGATATTCGTAATTGGATTGAAGTGGGCAATTGAATTGGGTTCACTAGGTGGTGTGTACAACAACCAAACCAAGTGCTTCAACATTTCAATTGACGGGTCCCTTTCTGGGAATATTACCCCCTTTTTGTGAGAATGAATACCCCCTTCAAATTCTGCTTCATATTGCAGTACACTAACGCCGATATTTAAATGGGTATTGGCCCTTTCAAAAATGTCTATTGACCTGAGCGTTACTGGATATTTTCCTCTAAACAAGAGAAATCTACATGGGAAAATCAGATCCCTCTTTCCCATATACAGCCCAACAGTCCAACATTTTCTTTGAAGCGTCACGTGCTAAATGTTCAAGAGCCGATTTGAGGAAACGTACATGAAATATTTTTGACCTGTTTCGAAAAAGATTCGTTGAACGCCCTGACATCCTTCTAAATCGGGATTATGATTTAATTCAATACCCCTTGGCCCACTCCCCCCCTCTTATTTTTAAATATTTTTTTTTTAATTTACATATATTTACACTTAAATTTTCAATAAGTAAAACCACAGACCCACTCCCGTTCTCATTATAATTTTCGAGATGCATAATAATTTTGTCTATCCACTGCATAAGAAATGTTTCACAATTTTCCAAATGAGGATAGACCACTAACATCTCGCTGTGTACATAATGATCATACCCCTCGCTTTTTCCCTCATTCAAATAAAATATTTTTAAAACAATTGGAGCCTTAATAGAGTCCCTACCTCCCCACAACTGAATCTGGTTTTCTAAAAGTGCACGAATTTTTTCTATGTATTCATGAACGATATCTATAGAGTCAATTATAAAATTTTAAACCATAAGTGAATTAAATGGATCCCCAAAGGTTGCAGCATAAACGACTATTGTATTTAATATCGAATTTGTTGGATGAAATTCTGGTAGTGTTGTAAATTGTATATCATTACCCTCCCCTTCTTGTTTATCATCACCCCTCCCCCACTTTGTTCAATAATAGGGCTGTGAGAATCCATCGAAGTCATTTCATTTTCAATGAAATTTGATTGAATAGGAACTATGTCTGGTAAATCAGGAGGGGGTGGGTTCTCAGTTAACTCATTGGTAAATCATATAAAATTTGTAATGTATTCGGACATAGCAATGGTAAGTCGCCTTCTGAACTAGCTACATTGCCTTGCTTAAATTTGCTAGTATCTACTTTGAAATAATTACTTAATAAATTGTCAATATCAGAAGGTATTTCATCAGAGTTAACAATACCATGCCATTTATTATCGTTGATAGCTGATGTTTCCGTGTCCTGAATGTCATGAAATTCCATAGGTGCGTCAATGAGTTCTTGACTTGTTTCTTCTTCAACTGATGAGGGAGGAGACAGAGAATATGAAACCAATCCAATCTACAAAAGAAAATAGCTTATTTTCAAAGTGTCTAAATCACCCTATTTTAGAAATTGGATTATTATTTACATATCATTAAAAACACACTTAGCAATATCTCTATATGTGTGCATATAGTGTCATTTGGTTAATTTAAAAAAACTGAAATCTTGTATTTATTTCTGTATCAATAACAATAGTGAAACTACTTTTCAGTTAAGAAATTGAATTTTAATATCTGAATGAATTATCTAGTAGACAGAAAAATCAGCACCGCTTGTGCCGCTCACAGACACACAAACACCAACACAATAAAATAGTGAAAATCATGACATCGCTATTGAATTTGCAATATTCATTATACTATCTCAGCGAATTATCTAGTAGACAGAAAAATAAGCAGTGCTTGTGCTGTCTTTATATTTCCTTTGGGGGAAAAATCTTTAGCGTGAAATTAAAATATATAAACTTACATTTAGATTTGCAGCTGGCATGTTTACGGCTGTAGGGGCTACATCATTCTCGCCTTGCATTGGTCGTGCAGGGCCCGGCAATGCTTGATAGGGGGCGACCTCACAAGCTTGTGCAGTAGTGACATTATGAGCAGCCATCCACTCTGTCTTTAATCTACCAGGCTACATTGGAGCCTGCTCGGATGGGACTTGGGCAGGCAGAGCTGGTCTGTAAGGATTTGAAGGTTTTGGCCAAGTGTCATACTGCTTAGCTGGCGCCCTCACATGGGTATTATCATTAATCCTAGCCCTCTTTGATGGAGAGGGGCATTTCTCATAATTGTTCTTAAAAAGAAGAAAAAATTAGTATAAAATAATGACTCCCATTTTACAGAAGAAAAATTAGTACCCCCTTCAACAAAATTTATTGTAAGGTATAATTATGTCTAGAAAGCATTTGCCATTGCCCAAAAAAGTCCCCCCCTTTCCAGCAAAGCAAAAATTAAAATTTGCGAGAAATACACTGTTACAGTCAGTAGCTCTAAGGTATAAATGCTCCTATTTTTACCATTTAGAAAAAAATTAAATACACTCCATGCATAAAATAAACCCAAAAAGCATAAAATCCTATTTTTACCATTTAGAAAAAATTTAAATACATGTCTAGGGACGATACACATATATTTGCACATTATTCCTCTAGGGTCAATGGATGTATCAATTTAGATCAGTTAAAAGAACCCTCGCTTCAATAAACCTTCTCATGGTAGGTATGTATCTTTTTCTTAACCCCCTCCCCCATATAAACATTGAGTACTCAAAATGGAAGGCAAATACTATATAAAACTGTTTATCATAAGCAACTCTTTTAATTCATAGGATTTACTGTCGCTAATTTGCCCGGAAAAAAACATCTTTTTGTGAAACCAATGTAATGCTTAGTTCACTAGATATTAGCAAGCCGGATAAGCATTTGACGGGATGCAATATTTAAGGTTTTAAAATGTTTACCGAACTGATAAAGTCAGGTTAGCGGCTTAACATCATAAGGGAATTGGCATATTAGTATCTAAGAGTTGATGGATATAAGCTGACACTTTTAGCTAGAATATAGAAAGCATAAAAATTCCATATATTTTTCGAAAAGGGAACTATTTCCAATGAAAGAATTAAAATCATTTACGATGGGGGGTTTACACGGTAAAAAAGAACGTATTTTACTCTTTCTAATGAATATAAACATTGCATAGTGGAGATTTTTTTTGGGGGGGGGGGTAAACCCTGAATTTGAATATGTTGGAGGGGGACTAAAAAAAATGATTTTATTTGGAAAAATCTAATAAAATTTACTAAACAGAACTCATATTATAAATCTGTGTAGCTAAAGCTTCCAAGTCAACAATATCTGATGTTTTCTCCATGATGTCGTAAGACGGTATGATACTTCAAGCTCGACGCATGTCCATTATAGGCAAAATATCAAGGCTGAATTGTGATGTAAGACAAACCTTACGTAAGTTCATTAACTTAGAAAGAGACACGTGATCCTGTCTCGTTAGTGGATCAATACACTTAGAATACCCCGTCGATTATGTAATTAATTTCCAAGAAATCTAGTCCCCTTTATGGATCAATAACATTGTACCATTAGTATTCAGTGCACATGTGCATTTTCCCCGCAGCATTTCCAAGTTCCCTGATTGACCTTGAAAAGGGTACTTATAAAGTACCAAATAGTACCTTTCTTATCCGGAAATGATGTATACTTCCGTCACGAGTCAACAAACAGAACCATGCATAAATTATGTACTGTTCATATTCAATAACCGATTCCTACTTCTATTTCACCTTAGTAGTAAGGCCATAATAGATTGAAAACTTACATGCACTTTCACAAGCCTCATTCAGTTAAATTCAAGGGCTAGTGCCCTTTTAATAGTCGAAAGTGATTGGAGGGCAACTAACCAACCTCTCACCCCCACCTTTTCTCCAAACACATCCAATCAAAATTTTTAGATAGCTATTCTGTTAAACGTAGTTGAAAGATCTGAAAATTAGGTTTTTGAGGATGACAACCCCCCTACCCTTGCCCTCAGGGCAAGGGTTATAAGTTATGCCCTGGGGGCATATAAGATTTTCATAGAAAGTGTTGTCGCAGAAACTTCAAACGGGGCTCTTTCGATTGGAAATTGAAATGGCTAGTATTTAATAGTCGAGTTGGAGGGCAACTAGACCACGCCCACAATTAATCCGAACACATCAAATCAAAATTTTGAGATAGTAATTTTGTTCAACGTGATTGAAAGTTCTAAAAATTAGGTCTTTGAGGATAACTACCCCATCAGAGCCCTCAGGGCAAGGGTTATAAGTTAAACCCTGGGGGCATGTTAGGTTTTATTGAAAGCTTTGCCTTAGAAACTTAAAAAGAGCGTATTCGATTGAAAATTATACCTAAGTCATCGGAAAAGTTGCTTGTTTTGGAATTTATGTGGAAATTTGTTGAAGCCGGTGTTGAGTAGACGAATAAAATTCGCTTTTTATAGTCCTACAGTTAGGGCAACAAATCAGTGATCGAATTAATTAAGTTGAAGAAAAAAGATTACTTCTTAACTTTTTTCCCGCTTCTCAATAACAAATGTCACACTTATGATTCATAGTTTTTATATTTACATTGCATATCTCATTCTTAACAGGAGTTGAAATTGTCGAGAGTTTTCGATGAAAATCGTAATCCACTTGAATAGTTTTAAGATAGCCTACTTGACAAGCATTGCACACCCGATGACTAATTAGTTGATAAAAAAAGTGTGGGTATCGGGGGGGCGTAAAAATTGGTTTGATTACTGCAAGCTGTATTTGTCAAGTGACGTGTTAACTTTGTTAGACAGTATGTGTAAAAATACGGATAAAATCGACGAGGAGTTTAATGTTGATTTGGGCTATTATTTTTCTTCGCCTCATCTAGTGATGGACCTCATACTGAAAATTAGTGGGGAAAAAATCGGGCTAATCACTGACATTGATCAGCATCTGTTCATTGAGAGGTCACTGAGGGGGGTTTTGTTTGTCACGGGGACCGTACCTGGAACACCTCGCCTGAGGATGAATAGATAGTGAAAGTTTCGAATGCAGTTTTCCTCGATATTTATTCTTACTACACTTCAGCCATGTGCCATTATTCGATAAAATGCAGTGACCCTACATGTATAAATGACACTCACTCCTCACATTTCTACACCCTTGTCGACGACAGTGTTGAGGAGACTGGACCGGTTGGATGGTTTTTTTAAATTGATGGAGAGATACCAGTCGAGCTTCACTATTCAGTAAAGGATTTTGTTTTCCTGTCCATCAATAGACCTGTGACTAAGGACTCTTTGAGTCCTCGCAATAGGAGTTTAGTCGAGGTGGACTAATTGCATTGGGTGCCTTCAAAACAAAAAACTTATTGCCGATCTTCTGCAAAAAAAAAACATAGTTGTACAAAATGTATAGTTAAAATGGATGTTCAACAATGTTTTAAACTTCACAAGGGTTCACCGAGCACTCGAGTTTAGTCAAAAGCCTTATTTGAAAACATTTGCTGACACTTTTGTCAGCAAACGTTCTGCAGCACAGACGAAAACCGAAAAAGACATTTTTAAACTCATTTTGAATTCGGTTTTCGTTAAAATGTGTGAGAGTGTTCATAATAGGAATCGTTGCGACGTTGTGACCGATCCAGAACAATATGCTCGAATTATTGCCGATCCCAATTACACTTCCTTTACAATCCTTCGTCCGGACATGGTACTTTTGAATAGGAAAAAAAGATACATTGTCCTAAATAAAAATATTGCTGCAGGCAATGCTATCTTAGAGATCTCAAAAAAGCTCATGTTGGAATTCTACTACAATGTGGCTAGGGTACAGTGGCCGGAAAAGGGGCAAGTAGAGGTCTGCTACGGTGACACAGATTCTCTACTGCTCAAAGTAAAAACATCAAATCTAATTGATGATTTGGCGCACGGTGAAATTATCAGCTCACGGATGGACTACACCGATTGGAGTGTTGGTCTTTACCCTGAGATAGTAAAACGTCAGGCGTCCAATCAACTTTTATTTTTAAAATCTGAAACGGGTAGCGACTTGATTTCCAGTGGTATGTTTGTAGGTCCGAAGGTGTACTTTATACAGACACACGATGAGGAAATCAAGAAACGTTGCAAAGGAGTACCCACGCACTATGTGGACAATAATTTCGATATGGACATTTATAGGAATTGTATAACTCAAAATGCAATTCCACGAGCCAAATTGTTGGAAATTCGTTCATTGAACTACAGGAACTATACTGTAAATGTAGAAAAAATAGCCATGAGTACCATTTCCGACAAGATCTATGTTTGTCAAGATGATGTGACCACCCTCCCCCTTGCTCACTATTTAACTTCAGACCGTTCCGATTGTTTGGCCCACCGGTAAACTCGCGTTTTAAATAAAGTCCTTTAACAAATTCCCAAAAAACCTTTGGGGGGGGGGGGCCTCGCGGCCCGGGGGGGGGGGGCCTCGCGGCCCGGGGGGGGGGGGGCGGCCGCCGCCAGCGCGGGAGGCGCACCGACACCAAAGTTATCTTTTTTTTGGACTTAGAGCAGATTTTTTTTTTTTCAAGTGTCATCTCTAATTTAATATTTTTATTTTCTCTCTAAAAAAAAAAAAAAATGTTTTTCTCTCTCTGTACCTATGTAAATGTTGTTGTTGTATTTTTTATTATAAATAAATTAAAAAAAAAAAAAGTATTTTTTAAAGTGCTCTCTCTCTCTAATTTATCTTTTTTTTTTTCTATGTAAAAAAAAAAGTGTTTTTTATATTTTTTTAAATATTTTAATGTTGTTGTTGTTGTTGTATTTTTTTTTTTTTAATAAATTTAAAAAAAGTGTATTTTTTAAATTTATTTTTAAATTTTTATCTGCATATAATAAAATAAAAAAATATTATTCTTTGTCTTTTGTCTTTTGTCTTCTGGAAGAACAGAGTAGTAGGGAAAAAAAAATTATTTAGTCATTAGACAATTGGAGTCTACAGTTAGTTGTTCTCCAGGTGAACTGTTGAAAGGAACATGTATCAATTTAAAACACCATTCAGATCGTTTCTGTGTGGCCCCTCAATGTCGGGCAAAACAACAATCTTAACTAAAATAATTAAAAATCGTGATAAAATGTTTGCGGAAAAGTCGAAAAAAATATACTATTGCTATAGTATTTGGCAGGAGTAGTACAATAAAATAAAAGCAATTGCTGCCGCCACCATGGGATCGATGCAGATACAGTTCATACAGGGACTTGATGTTTTCAACATTACTGAACCAAACTCTTGGTTGATCATTGACGATCTGGCTGAATCCGTTGAACAATGGTCTCAGCAAATGCTGCAATTGTTTACAGTTCGCTCTCATCATGAACAGATTTCCGTTACTCTAGTTCTACACAATCTCTTTCATCAGAGCAAATGCATGCGAACACTTGCTTTGAACTGTACCTACTATATCCTCTACAGAGTTGTTCGTGATTCTCGCTCGCTCATAATCCTCAATAAACAACTCGATCCAGGTGCCCCTAAATTTCTACTCTCGGCATACAATCAGGCAACTAATAAACCTCACAGATATATTCTGCTGGATCTTAATCAAAATACACCCGAGGATCTGCGTGTAGTCGCAGATATTTTCTACAATGAAATTACAGTATATCTCCCGTTGTACACTAAAAAGACCTATTAGTCGCTATCATGACACTGAAGAAACTACATGAAAATAGACACTTGTTTTCAGTTCTAAGCACTTCAAAACCTCAGCTTAGAAAAGCAATACTCAAACCTGGTCTTGACAATGATTTCATTAATCTAATATCTTAACTTTGTTTAAATTTGACCGAGGTTAATGTTCAACTGCAATAAGTTGTTAAGCAACAGGCAAAGCAACATCGTTCCATTGTACGTACATTGACCTATAAAAAGAAATAAAATAATTTTAAAAATAAAAGACTTCTTCAGGCAGGCGTTAGATTTTTCACATTTTTACCGAAAATAATTGCAGGACTTGTAAAAAGTTTTATATAGAGAGAATGGCCAAACCCTATAATTTGACTACAATAGAACTAGCTCTCTCACCCGTGGAACACTTTGAGAACAATCTGAGTAAATTCCTCGACAATGAAACTATTGATGATGATAAAAAACTGATTTTACTTCAAGATGCACTTTGTCGAGTGGACAAACACTATCGATCAAAGCCCACTGCTGCTGATCTTAAAAAATAATCATCTCCTCAAGAGTCTGCTGCTGCTGCTGTTGTAACAAAATTAAAGAAGGTGGATTTGGATTCATTTTTTTTTAAATTTGTAAATATAAGACCCATCAAATATCTTGAGAAAATAACACGACTCCTGATCTATCTCTTGGAAAGTGATCAAATTCAAGTTGAGAGCAATGGGGAAAGGATTATAATTCAGGGCAAGAGCTATAATCTACTTGATTTAATGTATGACATGGTTACAAATCGTAAAGGACTATTATCATTTGACACTCGTCTATACAACTATCTAAATACATTAAACTTCCCCAAAAGTCTTATTGGCAATAGACAAATTCTAAAAAAATTAAATGAACATGCATCATCATAATCAACATTAAAAGATGAACTTGAAGCAGAAGAAGAAGATTTTAAATCAATTTTGGAAAATACTAGCACACCACTGATAGCTAGACAAAAGCGAAGACGTATCAAGTCAACGTCTCCGCCACCAGCAGCAGCAGCAGCAGCCAGTATACAAAAGGGTAGCGGACGTTACACAACGTGTTTACGTTCGAAATGGCTAAAGTTCTGATAGATGTTTATGAAAATATTGGAGAGGCGGGGAGTTTAAGTTCCCCCACAACTCTTTCCAAAGTCACGGGTGTTCGCAATAAAAGTGTACAAGACTATCTACAAAATGAACCAAGTTACACTCTGCATAGAAATCATAGACTTCGGGCCAATCAATATCGACAAACTAAAGCCTTTTACCCATTGCATACAATGCAAGCAGATCTCCTGACTCTGGACGAGCTTCAAAGATGTCACAATACACCGTACAAGTACATTCTACTTGCAATCAGTGTCTTTAGTCGCTATGCCTATGCAAGTCCATTGCTATCAAAGAGAGGTGTTGAAGTTGCTCAGGCCATTGAAAGTATTCTCGAACAGGATTCATATAAAAAAATTCAAACGGATCGCGGTAGTGAATTTGTTAATCCCCATGTTGCAAAAGTACTAGAGAAATATAGTACACTGCTATATCATCGTCACAGTCCTATAAAGGCTGCTTTGGCCGAACGATTGATAAGAAATATTCGTCTTTTAATTTCAAGATATTGTACATTGAAAAATACACCGGCTTTTATTCATGATCTAGATAAAATCATGTTGATTTATAATCAACGACCTCATCGCTCATTTTCCAACTCTACACCAACGGAAGTTCATCATTCGGATCATAATACAATTGACACCTTTCTTAAACAACATTCCAATGAATCAAAAGTCGAGAAGAAGAAGAAGAAAAATAACTTCAAGGTGGGTGATACTGTTCGATTTAATAGAACAACTAATGTTTTTGAAAAAAAAAAGTATTTATGGTCGATCGACCTTCTCATAGTAACAAAAATCCTAAACTCTACCCCCACTACTTCTTGTTTACGTGATATCAAATATTAAGAGATTATAGGTAGTTGTTATTACTATGAACTAACAAAAGTTAAAAATGATAGTGAAATCTATCAAATTGAAAAGATATTAACGACAAGTACTCTCGGGGGTAAGAAAGAGTTACTTGTTCGCTGGATAGGATACAACTCTGATTTTGAGTCTTGGATTGGCGTTGAAGATATTGACAAAGCCCAATGATATCTATGTAACTTTCATGTCCAACGTTTCAGACCCTCTCTACAACGACTTGAATAGGACAAGGGATTTTTGGACAAAACTCTCACCCCGCCATCAAATTTGACAGTGCATATGAAGTGACCCTTGTCGACTGTATCCTCAAAAATACCTACGACATCCTGAGGAAGGATCGTAAATATGAAATAAAAATACGACCGTTTGAATTCGGTGATGAAGGTGCAATGGCAACTTTTGACTCTAATCAGTACCCTATTGCTAACATCCCCTAC
>NC_142795.1:43472958-43495238 GCF_049724085.1 Artemia sp. Qi Xiang Cuo
TGTTCGTCTGGTGTTGGATCGACGTTCCAAGTAAGAAATGTTAAATAGCGAATGATTATGGGGCGAACTGCCACATAATAGCGTACTCCAATTTCTGGAGCAACCGATGACGATAGACAACATGCGAAAAACTGTAGACAAGTGCCACCCATGCTTGACTAAAACAATACTACAATACTAGAAATAATGAAGAAGCAAAGAAAAAATATCATTCTTGTTAATTCTTCCTTATCCTATTATTATTAACCAGAAAATCAAACTTTTTATTTCTTAGCTATAATTTAGCTTGCGTACATTAATATGACTCAGAAACCTTATGAGAAGTTCAGAATGCTTTAATAGTATTTCTTTTATAAGAGAAGATACTTGTACCATTTTTCCAAAAGTGTCCGACATATTATTTACAACAATATTAGCAGTATCGTAGCAAGTATTTAAAAAGATATTATCTATCAAAGTTGCTGAATCATGGGTCAACCTTGCAGGTATGTTGCTAGCAAAAATGCTAGCCGCTAAAGTTATAAACTGCAAAATGATTTATAGAATCTGAGCAATAATTTTAATCTTTTAATTTAAACTAGAAAAATACCTGAAAATTTTAAAATAAGTTTTACTTTTTGTTAGGATTCGGTACTCGATAAAAGACTTACACACGAACTGCATGGGAATATTTAAATACAAAGACCATGTTAACATGCAAAATGGTTTTATTTTTCTTTTACTTAACAATAAATCCACCAAAATTGTCTGTGTCTGCACAGGACACAGTACAGTATAATATCCTGGTGCTCATTCTTTATATATTGTGGACCATATGTTTAGCGTTGTTAATGATCTGTACTGTGATATTGCAAAATGTTTGAACTCCCTTACTATTTAGTCTTATACCCCTTTCCATTCTACGTTGCATCTGGTGGATCATTGAATAAATATGTGTTATGGACGGCCACTACTTGAGTACGCATGTCAGGTCTGAGCCCCTCAAGTGCTCAAGAATATCTCAGCTGTGACATTAAAATTGTGCAGAAACATGCTGCCAAAATCATGCTCGCTGCAACTTACGTGTCTTATGAATCTGCTTCATAACAGTCACGATTCTTACGAATCCTTACAATTCAGTTGCTTGAGAACCTGAATAGGGAAATGAAACATCGCCTAGCTTTGTACTATTTGAATTTTCAAGGGTACCTGAGTACCCCCCTGCCACAAGTAAAATTCTTGGTATAATCTAGTTATTTTAGAACATTATTCCCACCTTTGTTGCAGAAGAAAGTAATGTCTTGTCTATGGTTATACTCTGTGAGTTTCCAACTAACACAACCACTGAAATTAGGAAGTTCCAACCACTGTTTTTCTATAAGCTGAACTTGCTTCTGAATAATCTAGGTCGCAAAAACTTCTATTAAACCACCTCATGATAATATAGTGTTTTTAATGTCTATGATGGAGGTGAAATTAAAACAAGAGCTAAGTATAAAATTTAAAAGTGCGTACTAATAGAATCAAATATTAACAATCCAGGATGCAGAGGTAGCTAGTAGCCTAGTAACAGACGATCACACCCAATCGTAAAAACTAAAATAACCCATAACTCTTAAAAATACAGTCAGATCAAAAGAAGAAGTACACTATTAGAACCGGTTTGTGCGAAACCCCTATATCCCTTTGGCTTGAACAAAAGGAAATATGTTGGCTTGAAAATTAAGAAAAGTGGCTGAAACCACGATATTCTGCATATATGGCATCTTTTTTTTCTATTTTTCATCTCCTCAGCTAGCTGGGCATCAGAAAATCATAGAGAGCTGTATAATGGCTCATTTTAAAGGAAACTACTGCATCTAGTGCCTTTTATAATTGAAAATAAAATGGTATTTAACATAAAATCTATTTTGACAAAAAACTGCATTTTCGCGTACAAGCTTGTTGAATGACGCTTTAATCGTAAAGGTTATAACCCTATATGACATAACAAGTGAATGCAATATTTATACACGCTTTTTTCGAAAAGACAAGCAATACATAATTTATGCATAGGAAATACATAATTACAAGAATAATTTTCTTATGAAAATCTGCCTTTTTCTATAATACTGTAGTGGAAAGTAAGTGTTAAGATCGATTCAGATGCTTCAGGAAGACTGAAGCATAGTAAGTGGAATGGCACTTTGATGCAAGAAAGAATTGAGGAGACAGTGGTCATACACAAATCGCATCGTATTTATTCCAATTCTTCTTCTGCACCAACCTTCTTGTCTTTTGAATATTAATATTCTGTGATGGCTGTAGATGAAAAGATAGTCCAAGATGATCGTTAATTGGATCATCTGTGTATACTGTGACGGGAAGATAGGGAATGGATCTAGTAGTAATAGTAATTTATTAACACACACAAGGACAATACATTTTACTCACTACCGACCCAAGAACCTGGGGTCAGGTTGTCCTAAGGGTAGGCATATATCAAAATTTCATATTCACAACAGAAATATACAACCTAGGCCTAAAAAAAATAAAATAAAAGAAAAAATCATTCCCCTTCGCACGCAGTTCCTACCACCAATCACAAAATCACCATACTTGTCCTCCAGGTACATAAAAAAAAAAAAACATTAAAAAAAAAAAAAAAAAAATTTAAAAATCATATTTCTCATATAACATTCCTTTTATTTTATTTTTAAATTCATTCAGATCCCCTATTTCTCTTAACTCTTTATTAAACCCATTCCACAACTTTAATCCCCTATAAATAGGCGAGAATGTCGACCTGGCAGACACCACGAGCGGGGCATGTAAATTTTTCCTTTGGCGAGTTTCATGATCATGAATCGAAGATCTAGCTTTTAGCATTCCTGAAAAGCAAGACGGTAATAATTCATTATTATATTTGAACATAAATTGAAGGCTATAAAAATCTCTAAGGCCTGCAGCAGGTAATACTTTTACATCAATATAGGTAGCTCTAACGGATACAAGATTTGATTTACCAGTCAACACACGGATTCCGTTATTTTGGATCACTCGAACTCGATTAGTAATTGATGGAAACGTACTCAGCCAAATAGATGAGCAATACAATATATGTGGATGTATAATAGAAAAATACAAAGTGCGAAGAACAGAAGGGGGTAATACATGTTTCAATTTACGCAGTATTCCCAGATTACGGCACAGGATTCCTGACACCTTTTCAACATGTTTCCTAAAAGATAGTGTTTCATCTAGCATAATACCCAAATATCTAACACACTGATCACGCTTAACTTTACCTTCCAGGTAACTCACTTCTTGGATCCATGGGTAGTAATTAGATGTACGCGAAAATATTACAAAACTGCTCTTTGATGGGTTTACTTTTATTTTATTAACTCTTAGCCAGCTAGACACTTGATCTAAACACTGTGTCATTAATTCAACTAAAAGGCGTTCTGTTTTTGCAATGCAAATCAATGAAGTATCATCGGCAAATAGAGGTACTGTAACGTCACTGTCACTGTGAAACATGTCGCTCATTTTAGTTTTCGCATCCTTCAGGGACAGTACAAGATCATTTACAAATATCAAAAAGAGCAAGGGGCCAAGAACGGACCCTTGTGGCACACCACATTTCATATCTACAACGGAAGAAGTAGATCCATTTATTCGCACATACTGCTGCCTATTAGACAAAAAACTACGTAGGAAATCAAGAGCAGGCCCTCTAATCCCATAAAATTCACATTTTTCAAGCAATATACCATGGTCTACAGTGTCGAAAGCTTTTATAATGTCCAAAAAGATGGTAGATACTTTAAAACCAAGGTCCAGGGCAGTGTTCACAACACCACAGAGATAAGCCACAGCTTGTTCGGTCGTGCGTCCATTTCTGAATCCAAACTGGGTGGATGTTAGTATTGAATGGCACTCTAAATAATGGTACAACCTCCGGGAAAAGCACTTTTCCACAAGTCTTGACATGACCGGTAAAACGGAAATCGGGCGATAGTTACTTACCTCACTGTGATCACCCCCTTATGAACCGGTGTAATTCGTGCCAACTTGAAACAAGATGGAAATACTCCCTGTTTAAAACAAAGATTTATTAGGTTAACTAATACATGCGATATAGCTGGCCACAGATATTTAATTATCCGTAGAGACAAAATGTCACTACCAGCTGCACTATTTTTCATGTCGAAAATTATTTCTTTTACTTCACTCTCGGTCACCGGTTTCAGGTAAACTGAAAATTCTGTTTCGCTATTTCCAAGGTAATGTTGGAAAGGGCGGTCGCCATCCACTATTCTTACTCCCTCAGCCACATTATGTCCAACTGTAGCGAAGTGGTCAACAAATTCTTGGGCTATATCAGACGGGTCACTTAATTCTGCACCTACTCGACCAATAATCTGATCCGGGGCGACTGTGTGGGGAGGATTTATGAGCTGTTTAATTATCCGCCATGTTTTATTGGGGTTTCCAGCTGCATCACCAAACTTTTTCTTATAATGAGCTTCCTTTGCTTTTCGCAAAAGTCTATTTAATGCATTTCTGTAGTTTTTGTATATCCTTTCATTAACATCACTAGGTTGTAACATTTTCTTTTTAAACAGCAAATCCCTTCGATTTATTGATCTGAGCAATCCTTTTGTCACCCACGGCTTCTTAGGCATTTCTCTGCGAGCTCTTTTCCGTACCTCTTTAGTGCAACTAATCAGCAGATTATGCAGTTTATTATAGAATTTCACAAACTTCGCATCAGCATGATCAGGTAGAGCTAGCTCTTCATCCCAATTAACATCCATTATTTTGTTTTTACAATCACGGAGGGCACTAGGATCCAGTACTTGTGTTCTGTCTAAACGACAGAACATGGTCAATGTTGGATGCATGTCCAATAGAATGGGTATACGTAAAATCCAGAGACTTTGGCTAAATTTGAAAGGAAGCGTGTGGGCTATTTATAAAAATGTCAGAGCGGATATTGCCTTTTGCTGGATCGTAGTTGAAAACACATACCATAACCCATTTTCTCTCCCTATGCTCGACAGATTCCCGATGTTGCCGAAGGGCATCAAATGCTTTAGAAAACCTTGTCAGCGAGATAGTATTATCCTAATTTTTTGGTATATATACATTTATTAACTCAGTACTCATAGCAAAAGCAGACAAAAATTTCTGTTTTTAATTGACTACTTTGCTGATAATTCTTTCCTTGTATATACTGTAAGGCCTCCAGACGGACGCCCTGGCGTTAAGCTAGCAGGCTGTATGAACAAGTCGTGCACTTTGGATCTATTTAAGAAATTTGCATACAATCCAAAGAGCATATGCTCCAGAATGAATAGCCCAGCGTACACATGATGGATATCATACAGAGCCTTTTCTTTATTTTAGCATCCGTTTATATTCAGGCTTAGAGCTTTTATATGACTATTCTTGAGTAAGTCTTATTTCACAAAATTTCTTTTGGCTTCTGACATTTTAGGCTGAAACACACATGCGGTTCATTGCACGGGATACATTTGGATTCTGTATTACATGGCGAGTCCTTGCTGCTGGTGTGAGGTCCGGAATATATAGCACATCTAAGATCATTTCTACAGCTTTTAATAAGGTTGTTGAAGTTTTGTCACCTAAATTAAGTTTGTGGGGCCTTTTTGTGCTTGACCACTCGGAAAAAATCATATCCGAATTCAATTCCGCTAGATTACAATAAAGAACAACTGAAATATTCTAATAAAATGCAATTTTTGACAATAAGCCATATGCTAATGAATGACAGAAGACTTGAATTGAGCTATTTATGCAATAAGAAAATTACATAAGAAAAAGTAACACGTTGTACCAATTAGGGAATTTATCGATGCAGTATTAACAACACAGTATTCCAACAGCGTGATATGTGGTTTGTCTTTCAATCTTCCAACTTATTATATAGCTTACTTTATTATATACAATTCAAAAGTATTTATAGCGTTTCAGCTATAACTCTACTTTTTGAATCGAAACTATAAAAACACATGAAAATTTTCAATCTGATTTCATTTTAAAGTCTCTGAATGCGATGAATATTTAGGACGTGATCGCTGCAACATAGTGAAAGACTAAAACGGCCCATAGTAATGAAAAAAAAGTCATGAAGAACCTAATAAAGGTTTCGGATTGAAACAAAAAGTACATTATAAGAATCATCATGGCCAAAACCCTATCTAGGGAACTTTAAGTCCCTTGGCTTGAACAACAAGGTAAACCCATTGGTTTGGAAAACAAGGAAAGTCACTGCAACCTAGTAAAATCTGCATTTGAAGTAACTTTTTACTTCATAAGTTACAGACAGTACACCAAACAAAAAGTACACCATTTGAACCGCCTTGTCCGGAACCCCCTGTATAGGAAACATTCTTTCCCTTGGCTTGAACAGCAAGGGAAATATATTGGCTTGAAAATCAAGAAAAGTGGCAGCTACTGCAGTATTCTGCCTCAACGGCATTTTTTTTTCAAAGATAGCTTGGCACTGGAACATCGTAAAGAGATGTTCAATGGCTCATTTTAAAGGAAATTAATGGGGTTGAAAACCTTTTGTAACTAGAACAAATTATTCTTAAAACAGAATAAATTTTTCAACTAAAAACTGTATTTTCGATGTCTTTTCATACTGCAGTCTTTTCAAAGATATTTGATTTTTGAAGCAATCAAACAGTTCCTGGTAATCCAGGTTGCAGTAATAGCTAGCAACCTAGTAGGAGACGATCACGTCCAATGTTAAGAAATATAAAAACCCATAACTTCTAAAAAAAGAGTCGAATCAAAACAAAAAGTAAATCACTAGAACCACCTTCTCCAAAACTCCTATATATGAAACTTCCTATCCATTGGCTTGAACAGCAAGGGAAATATATTTGCTTGAAAATCAAGAAAAGTGGCAGCTACTACAGCATTCTGCCTAAACGGCATCTTTTTTTTCTTTATTTTTCTCCACACATAGCTTGGCACTGGAACATTGTAGAGAGTTATTCAATGGCTCATCATAAAGGAAATTAATTGTGTTAAAAACCTTTTGCAATTAAAACAAATAATTCTTTAAGTAGAATTAAATTTCTTATGAAAAACTTCATATTTCTCTGCACAGAGAGCTATTAAAGGATGCCCTGGTTAGAATTGGCCTCCCTCATTTGTTTGTGAGGTTGATAGTGAGTATGTATATTTGTGTGAGTGGGATCGTGTTAGTTGGTAACAGGTTTTCTAGGTTTTTTAATATTAAGCTGGGTGTAAAACAAGGCAGCACTCTTTCTCCTAATTTGTTTAACATTTTTATAAATGATGTTGTTGATTATCTAGAGAATAGATGGGCTCCGAATGTTAGTCTAGGGACCCATAAACTATCACTACTACTATTTGCAGATGATATTGCCTTTGTGGCTAGTACACCGCAAGATCTGCAGACGCTTTTGAGTCTTATAGATGATTATTTGCAGATGAAAAAACTAAGGCTGAATGTTGAAAAGAGTGAAGTTGTTATTTTTGAAAAAAGGAAAACAAGTGGCGAAAACAATTATAAATTTAAATTTAATAATGAGGAACTTAAAGTAAGTAAAAGAATAAAATATTTAGGATTTGTTTTATCGGAAAATGGAAGTTTAAAGAGTCATGTTGATGAATTAATTAATAGAGGTAAAGTGGCCTTGTCTGCAATTTTTAGAAATCCGACGATAATGGGAATTAAAAATTTAAAAATGCACAAAAGAATATTTAATACAAAGATTTTGCCAGGATTAGAGTATGGAGCGAAGATTTGGGGCGGAGAAGCGGCACACAAGTTGGAGTTCCTCCAGTTCCAGCATTATAAAAGGCTATTTGGATTACATCAGACAACTCATTCACAGGTTCTGAAAGGTGATATGGGCCTGTTTTTGTTAAAACTACGTAGGTCTATTTTGATGCTTAGATTTTGGTTGAAGATCATTAGGTACAATGAAGACAGACTAGTAAGTGCTGCTTATTATCAGATGTTGAGCTATGATTCGAAAAGGTCGTGGCCATCCCAAATTAGGTCATTACTAAAAAGTGTGGGAATGGCTTACTTATGGAATGACGGTCTTGGTTCCCCTGATCTACCAACAAATTTAGTAAGCCAGGTACGATTTATCTTAGAGGGTCAAGAAATTCAGTATTGGCAAGGGCTGGTTTTAAATTCTGCTACATTGAATCATTATAATCAGGTTAAACCTAGTTTCGGAAAGGATATTTATTTTAAAGTCAATTTACCGGCCATGATTTTATGTCGATAGATTCAGCTGATGGTGAATCGCCTTCCAAACCAGATTAGACAAATGTTGGTCGACAGAGGGCTAGTACATCCTGATGGTCGGTATGTGTGTCCTCTGTGTAGGGATGAGGACGAAAATTTGGACCATTTTCTCCGAAAGTGTCCGGTGTTCTCTGACTTAAGGGAAAATTATTTACATGGGATTGTTTTGCTGCTTACAAATATCTCACAAAGTAGTAATCCAACCACAATATTTCGTTTTGGTGCGTACATAGAGAAGGGATTAAAAAGAAGGAAATGTTTTTACAATTAATTATTATTAATTATATGGAATTAAAGTTATTTTTTTTTGGTATTTTACCAGAAGGTATTTTTCGCTATGTGGAATCGGTCAGGTTAATTATAAATGGTGAGTAAATGGTGATCATGTAAGCTTCATCGGCATCATCGCTGTAGAGTAGGCTCAAACCTAGTAAAGATCAAACCATGGCACATTTTGGGCTTTGTTTGATGCATTATTCTTTGAAGGTTGTCTCTTTCTATTCCAAATAAGAAAAAGCCATAGGCTTTTCCTGTTTGTAATCTTTCTTTAACATGATCAGCATAATAATTTGAATCTTTTAATGTATCTAGCAGTATCAAAATTTACACAAAGGACAAAATAATTCATCATAAATGGTGTTTGTCCATCCTAAATTAAAATACGATCATTGGAATAGTAAACCATTGTATACATAGGAATTAGTTAGTTACATTAATAGACAATGATTGGGATAATATATGGTAAAGGACGGACTCTAGTGACAGCAAAAATTATACTGGATCTCAAACGAAAATGTTGCACAACCATAGGCAGTGTAATAGCACTGCCTAAGTAAAGAGCTATGTGGGCACAACATGTGCCCACATAGCTCATTGCACATAGCACATAGCTTATTTTATCAGGGTTGCAGTGGTAGCTACAAGCCTAGTAAGAGATTTACAGTAAAGAACAAAATCTAGCCTATGGTTTCGGGGACATTACTGTCATGGTTGTAGAAATATTTGAAATGTAGTAAAGAACAAACCACGGCATATAGTAACTAAAAGTTAATATAATACAAACATTTGTGGGGACGACAGTCCTCCCTCTCCCTCCCCTAGAGCCCTCAGGGCAAGGGCTATAAGTCATACTAGTTACCAACATATAAGGTTCTTATGGAACAAGTGGTTACATAAACTTCGGAGGGGAATGATTCAAATGGAAATCAGAGGTCCTAGTGCCTTTTTAAACAGTCATAAATGATTGGAAGATAACTGCCCCCCAATCAATTTTTCCAAATTCATCCAATATAAATTTGGATATAATCATTTTATTCAAAATATCAAAGAATCATATAACAAGATCTTTGGGGTTGACACAAACCCCTGGAGTCTGGGGGCAAGGGTTGTGAGATACCCCGGGGGCAAATAAGTTTCTTATGGAAGGGATGGTTTAATGAGTTATAATAACTCGCTAGCCCTGGAAAAAAGGGGAAACAGATCAGTGCTACCCATGCCAAAAAGTGATTATCCCAGTTTTTCAAGGTGAAAGACTGTAATTTCCCTGTAAAAGGTTTTTGACCATACTTACATAATGGATCAATATAGTTCATTATGTAAGTCTCAACGGATATAGCTGAAACCTTGCAAAGAAAAAACTTCAGCGCATAGGGACTAAAAAATAAGATAATGCAAGCCCCTTTTGAAATTTTGCTTATCTGGGGTATGGTGCCATACTGAGGATCGTGTCTTACTATTCCAACTAAGAAAAAGACATAGGATGATTCCTGATTTTATTCTGGGTTGCAGCGGTAGCTAGTAACCTAGTAATCCGAGTTGCAGGGGTAACCGGGTTGCAGTGGTAGCTAGCAACCTAGTAAAGTAAATTACTAGAACCGCAACTAGAATCAGATTAAAAAAAAGATTATTAGTAAAGACGGAGGGAGCAGTAAAGATCTTAAAAGTAGAATAGCTAAGGCTCGGAGTGTATTTTCACACTTTAAAAAGTTTTGAAGAACAGCAAGATAAGTCTGAAAACCAAAATTAAAATATTAGAAGCTACAGTGACGACAGTGTTCAAATAAGCAATGTCTTTTTAATCAAACAGTTCGTGGTAACGAACTGTATAGTAAGAACGACTCGTCTCAATATTAACCAATACTCTAAAAAACGGAATTTTGATACCAATAGATACATCAAAAGAATTGTTACGAGCCTGAGAAAATTTGCCTTATTTTGGAAAAAAGGGAAAACACCCACTAAAAGTCATAAAATCTTAATGAAAATCACACCCTCAGATTCAGCGTATCCATAGAATCTTACTGTAGGGGTTTCGAGCTCCTATCTGCAAAAATTTGGAATTTGGTATTTTTGTACCTGAAGAAAGATCACGGATGCGTCTTTGTTTTTTTTTGTTTTTTTTTTCAGGGGTGATCGTATCGACCCCTTGGTCCTGGAAGCTCATGAAAGGACTCATTCGAACGGAAATTAAAATTTCTAGTTCTTTTTTTAATTAAAAAACAAAAAAATTTAAAACAGAATCACTTTACACAAAAAACTGCATTTTTGATGTCTTTTTATACTGCATCTTTTCAAAGATATATTATTTTTGAAGCAAGTCCGATTTCCAACACCGATTGTCTACTGATAACCAAATATGATGTAATAAGTGACGTGACGTAATATCTAATACAGATTGTTTACTAATAACGACGTAATGACGTTATGAGTGACGTGACGTAAAAATCGAAAAAATACATTTTTTTATTTTATTTTAGTTTTCAGTCCAGAATCGCTAAAGTTATAAACTGCAAAAATATTCATGGTATCAGAGAGATATTTTTTTTAATTCAAACCAGAAAATCGCCTGAAAATCTTGAAATTAGTTTGGTTTTTCCTACTCTCGAAGTGACTCGTTACATCATTTTACCGGGTGGAACTTAATACATCCGTGTTGCAGCGGTAGCTAGCATCCGGATTGCAGCGGTAGATAGTCCGGGTTGCAGCGGTAGCTAGCAACCTAGTAAGAGACGATCACGTCCAATGTTAAGTAATATAAAAACCCATATAGTCCTAAAAAAGGAGTCAGATCAAAACAAAAAGTACACCATTAGAACCAACTTGTCCGAAACCCCTTGAAAGAAAACTTATCGCCCTTTGGCTTGAACAGCAAGGGAAATATATTGGCTTGAAAATCAAGAAAAGTGGCAGCTACTACAACATTCTGCCTAAACGGGATATTTTTTTCTTTTTTCTTTCTTTTCCAGAGATAGCTTTGCACTGGAACATCGTAGATAGTTGTTCAATGGCTCATTTTAAAGGAAATTAATTGGGTTAAAAATCTATAGTAACTAAAATAAATTATTTCTAAAAGAGAATAAATTTTTTCACCAAAAATTGCATTTTTGATGTCTTTCCATACTGCAGTCTTTCAAACATAATCGTATACCAGCGGTAAGATTTGAACCCACGCCTCCGAAGAGACTGGTGGCTAACACCAGTGCCTTGGACCACTCGGCCAGGCTGCCTCTCATAATTTTGGTTGCAGCAGTAGCTAGCAACCTAGTAAGAGACGATCAGTCCAATGCTAAGAAGTATAAAAACCCAAAACTCCTAAACATAGAGTCAGATCAAAGCAAAAGTACATCATTAGAACTACCTTGTCTGAAACCCTACTAGATAAATAATGAATGTCGTCATAGTTTTATATTAGAGCTATGACGTGAATAGAAAAACACGAAATTATATTGTTGTTTCTGAAGACGTCATGAAATAATACCATTGCGCCATGACGTCATGAAATAAAATCATTAGGTCATGACGTCATAATTACTACTTAAGAACGACAAAGGTGTAAATCGTCTCATTCGTGAATTTATATTATAAGAATATATACTATGGTATCAAGAGAACAAAGTAATCCGGTTTGCAGCAGTACGAAAAAAAAGAGAGACAAAACCATTTTAAAAGAGATTAAAGGAAAAGACACGAAACTGAAAATTTGCCAAAAATTGTTCAGCGATGGGGCCAACCCGAATGTGAAGGATGTTGATGAAAGAACACCTTTACATTATGCTGTTGAAAAAGGTGCAATAGATATTTGTAAGCTACTTGTTTCAAATGGTGCCTTCTTAGATAACCAAGATGTATCCAAGAGAACCCCTCTACATTTGGCCAAATCCAAAAATCAAATAGAAGTGGTTGAATATCTTGTAAAAAACTCAGCTAACCCAAAAATAAAAGATATTTGGCGAGAAAGAGCTTTGCACTTTGCTGCCAAAGAAGACAGAGAGGATATTTGTCAACTGCTGCTGAGGACTGGAGCCGACCCAAATGTGAAAGGCTTCTACTACCACAAAACAGCTTTGCATCATGCTGCTGAAAATGGTAGAGATGATATTTGTCAACTGCTGATGTGTAAGGGAGCTGACCCAACTATGATAGGGAATCGCGAGAAAACAGCTTTACATTTGGCTGCCGAATCGGGCGAACCGAAAGTTACTCAGCTGCTATTGTTGAATGAAGCCAATTCAAATTCTATAAATTCAGATGGCGACACACCCTTAGCAATAGCATCAGAAAAACCTTTATTAGAATCTGTATTTGAAAACAGTTCGTTCAAGAAGTATTTTGCTGGAGGCCAACATTTTTTAGAAAATGAGGCAGTTTATTATTCGGTCTACACCGATGGGTGTAAAAACCAAAATCAGGAAAATACTCGAGCAAGTAGTAAAAAATAAGGAATTTTGACCAAAGAAGAAATTGTTTTGGAGACTATGGAGACTTGTCTTCAATGACTCTGACGGTTCACTCCGATCAACGTGTCGGAATATAATCAGGGAGCATTTAGATTATGATAATATAGTCTACGATGTTAAAGGGATAAACATGCCAGAAATTTTAAGACAATATCTAATTTATGGTGTGTTAGGCGAACAAAGTAATCCGGTTTGCAGCAGTACGAAAAAAAAGAGAGACAAAACCATATTAAAAGAAATTAAAGGAAAAGACACGAAACTGAATATTTGCAAAAAATTGTTCAACGATGGGGCCAACCCGAATGTGAAGGATGTTGATGAAAGAACACCTTTACATTATGCTGTTGAAAAAGGTGCAATAGATATTTGTAAGCTACTTGTTTCAAATGGTGCCATCTTAGATAACCAAGATGTATCTAAGAGAACCCCTCTACATTTGGCCACATCCAAAAATCAAATAGAAGTGGTTGAATATCTTCTAAAAAAAATCAGCTACCCCAAAACTAGAAGATATTTGGCGAGAAACGGCTCTGCCCTATGCTGCCAAAGAAGGCAGAGAGGATATTTGTCAACTGCTGCTGAGGAATGGAGCCGACCCAAATGTGAAAGGCTTCTACTACCACAAAACAGCTTTGCATCATGCTGCTGAAAATGGTAGACATGATATTTGTCAACTGCTGCTGTGCAAGGGAGCCGACCCAACTATGATAGGGAATCGCGAGAAAACAGCTTTACATTTGGCTGCCGAATCGGGCGAACCGAAAGTTACTCAGCTGCTATTGTTGAATGAAGCCAATTCAAATTCTATAAATTCAGATGGCGACACACCCTTAGCAATAGCATCAGAAAAAGCTTTATTAGAATCTGTATTTGAAAGCAGTTCGTTCAAGAAGTATTTTGCTGTAGCCGAACATTTTTTAGAGAATGAGGCAGTTTTTTATTACGCGTTACCGATGGGTGTAAAAACCAAAATCAGGAAAATACTCGAGCAAGTAGTAAAAAATAAGGAATTTCGACCTAAGAAGAAACTGTTTTGGAGACTATGGAGACTTGTCTTCAATAACTCTGACGGCTCACTCCGATCGACGTGTCGGAATATAATCAGGGAGCATTTAGATTATGATAATATAGTCTACGATGTTAAAGGGATAAACATGCCAGAAATTTTAAGACAATATCTAATTGATGGTGTGTTAGGCGGTGATTAAAACAAAAACATTAAAAATTACCTTTATTGATAAAATATAAAAAGAAATCAAAACTTTCCTTGACAGGCAAGTTTACCTTAGGAGGCATTGTTCGCAGTTTGTAGCTTTTGTGCGTTTTAAATCCAATAAAATATTAATAGAAGAAATACTATTTTGCAAGGTACTTCCCAAAAATATTACATTTCAGCACTTGCATGCCATTTTTCTTGAAGATACGAAGAATATGAATAAAGATTAGGTACGAAAATGCGTTATTATTTTTGGTGATGGAACAAAAGCCGTGACTGGTGCCAAAAGTGGCTTTATCTCTAGACTGAAAGAACAGATGCTAAACGCTTGTTGGATGCATTGGTTTCTCCATCGCCAAGCTCTAGTAACCAAACCCTTGCCACGAAAATACAACCAATTCCTAAACATTATTATTAACTTTGTAAATCCTATTAAAGGAAAAGCATTGTAGACACTATTGTTTTGAATCCTTTGTAATGATATGAGGGTACTACACCCCAATTAGCTCTGTCATATAGAGGTTCGATAGTTATATAAAGGCAAAGTACTGACCCAGTGTTATGGAACTTAGTGTATTAGCATATTCCCAGCAAGCTCTCTCTGAATTCATTTCGGCCCCAAAATTTCTTTTTAGATTAGCTTTTCTTTCTGACTTGTTCGAGTATTTAAATAATGTGAATAAAAGTTTCAACGGCAGGATGAAAAATGACATTATAGCAAAAGACAAACTCCATGGGTAGACAAGAAAAATAAATTGTGGTCATCATCTTTGAATCAAAATGGGTCAAAATGGCTCCTTACTTTCAGTTGAAAAAAATATATTTTTTTAATTAAATATCTGATCGTTTTTTTAATAACGCGAGGATACCTGGCTCCACCTCCATGGAAGTATCCCCCTCCACACACAAATATCCTTTGGACAATTCAATCCTGGTGAAAATTTAACCCGGACAATTACCTTTAACATATCCACGCCTAAAATTGAATCGTTAAAGAAGAAGCAAGACATAAAAAAAATTTCGTGCAGAAATTCTGACAAATCCACCAAGTGTATAATTTCCCCTGAAAATTTCATCCCCTAGAAATTTCTCTCTCCATGTAAAATTTTCTCAGTGTAAAATTCTTCCAGCAGAAAATTCTTCCTCCCCTCCCCACTCGAGAAATGCATGTATATTCCCAATGACAAATAAAACATATGTTAATTTAATAGCTTAAAAACCTTTCCGCTGGGACCGTAGGGGGTCACTTTATCTCTAAAGACAATGTTATTGGGCCTTTAAAGTATGCTGAAGAAAAAAGCTATTTCAAAATTTCGATCGGGCGATTTTCGGAAAAAGGTGGCGTGGGAGGGGGCCTAGCTACCCTCCAATTATTTTGGTCTCTTAAAAAAGGCACTAGATTAATTTCCATTAAAATGAACCCTCTCTCGACAGTCTAGGCCCACTGCGTCGATACGATCACTCCTAGGAAAAAAAAACACGTGATCTTTCTACAGGCGTAATGAAGGGCTCTTTATTACGCTAGATCTGATGGTGGGATTTTAATTAAAATTAAATGACTTCAAGGGGTCTTTCCCCTTTTTTAGAAAATGAGGCTAATTTTCTAAGGCTCGTAGCTTTTGATCGGTAAAACTAACTTTAATAAAAATTATATATTTGGAATCAGCATGATAAACCAATTCCTTTTACACATCAATTAGTATCAAAATTCAGATTTTTAGAGTTTCGGTTACTATTGAGCCGGGTCGCTCGGTACTTATAGATCATTACCACGAACCGTTTGATTGCTCATCAAAATCCAAACAGAGATCATTGAAATATGAAATATTTTGTTTTTCTTTCGCTATTGTATTTTTTTTAACGTCTGAATGTAAAAGAGATTTAAGTTCGAGGGGGAGAATTGTCCAGTTGTGAAACAGGTACATCTCACTTGACTGTTATAAAATCAAATTTTTTTTAGCATTCTTCGGTAAACTATTCTAATGTGTAGGAAATTGCATAAAGACAAGTCTACATCTGTTATAATCTTTGGAAGCAATCTTTCTGAAATTTTGATTTGAGTTTGATTTTCTTTTAAGATTAAATGCATAACAATTAAATATATTACTGATTGGTCCCTTTGTCAGGAATCCTTGCCGTTTAAAATTTATTGTACTTTGTTTCATTTTGCATGCAATTTAATTGCTCTTTTTATTTATGAGTTTTTTCCTAAAAGTATTTGAAAACAAATTTATTCCAACGTTAGAAAAATCTTGAAATATATTCCCTGTCACCGAACCACCACTGATATTTTGGCCTTGCCCACCCCCCATCCCCGGGGAAATTTTGTACCGGTGCCTTTGTTTTGAACCATGATAAATCTGTTAATAATGAGTATGTAATGAGTCAGAGGTAATAGGCTTGACATCGCTTGTGCACGATATCGACTCTCATTGATAGAAGAGCATCATGAATTTCAGAAAACCAAGTTGTGGTCAAGATGGACACAAGGCCTCTGTCCATGGCTTAGGGGTCCCCGGACCTCTTGCTGTTCAGGCTCATTTATTTTCCAATCATAATAAGTATACCAATATCGGGCAGAGAGTTTATGATTCAAATAATGAAAAAATTGCAACTTGGATTGCTACAACGTTAAAAAAAACTATGCTATGGAATTTTATTTGACGAATTCCGATGTTTTGAACTGGACTTCTTAGAAGTCTCAGAAACTAATATCCCGGGAGTAGGAAGCGTAAAATAAGGTGAGTAGTAAGGCCATAATAGATTGAAAACTTACATGCACTTTCACAAGCCTGAGGCATGGATATGTGTGTAGGTTTTCAATGCATTGGGTTACCAGGGTCATTTGCAAAGAGGTACCATTTCTATAGAAGCTATAGGACTTTGAAATATCATATTGACTTTGCTTGAAGCTATATACTTTGCGTACGCTCCCTGTACCAAACAGGTTGGGTATAATCTGTTTTGGTTCAAGTTTTTTCTGACACAATTAACTGAATTTCTATTTCATGATATATAAGCTTTTTTTTCGGTTAAATCCATGTCGGAAAAACCTGTGCGTTTTTTTAGTTGTCAGATATTTTTTGTATATATTCAAGTTTCAAATTAGATTCTTCAACACTTTTGAATAGTTTATTGAACATAACACAACTGACATTTTTTGTAAGCATTTACATAGAAAATGGATAATTCTAAGCAATTTCTGGTGAGTAAAAATTCTCTCATTATTACAATAAAAAGAAATTGTCTTGTCATTAAGTTAAGGAAGAAATTCGTTCCTTACACTAGAACTAAGGGTACTTATGTACTTAGAAGCCTATTGTTTTTAGGAGCTGAAACCTCTAAATAGTTCTCTTATAGGCTAAAATTTACGGTGCGATTTTTATAAGGATCAGTGGGCCTTTTTAGAGATGTTTTTGAAAAAAGGGCTTAGCTTTCGATCGGTAATTTAGTATTATAATAAATTTATTATTCTTTTAATGTTTTAATTTTTACAAAATCTTCCTTTTTATAAAGATAAGCGGCTTTTTTTTTTTTAGGGGTTTTTTTTTAAAAAATTACAGGCCAGTATTAATTTAAGGTTTTTTTTTTTTAAATATAAGTTAAACATTTTATGTATTTTTTTTAAAAATTGCGTAGCTCTCGATCGGTAATTTGGGGTTAGAATAAAATGTTAATTCCTTTAATGTATTAATTGTTACAAAAGCTTCCATTTTAGAGTTTCGGTTTGTTCCTTAATTATAGTTCGCTACCATGTACTGCTGGAAAATGTATTTCAGTGATCAGGTATATTTCAGTGATATTTTTAGATCATAGTAGCCTAATGATGCTTTTAGTCTTTAGAATAAGAAGAACCAAAACAATTTAGAATCTATTACGACGTCTTTTGTCTTCGATAAGCGCGTGGATAAAAATTCTAATTGGTATTTTTTGTTTTTAATTCAAAGAAGGTTTGGTTTAAGTTTTTTTTTAAAAGATACCCAGACAGAAAGGATGGTGCACATAGATAGGGGGTAGGGCTGGCATAATGATCCTTTTAGTGTCTAGAAGAAGAAGCAAAACAATTTAGAATCTATGCTGCTTACCTTAGTTTAAGAGCTGAAAAACATTCTAAAAAATCTAAATTTGTAACAATGAGTATTTTATTTTGATAATAACGGAAAATATAAATATTTATTTTATTGAAAAAAAAAATGTTTTAAAATAATTTAGATGCAACAAATAAAATTAATTATTTTCCTAACCCAAAATGAATTTTTTTTCATGTTTAATTTTACCCTTTTTTTTTTCAAGGTAGCGTATACGTGCAGTTCACCCCATTCTGAAAAGAAAGCAAGATATAGCGAAGGTATATTAATGCAAGCTGCAAGACCATCAATTATCAAATTCGCTGCTAGAACTACCCATGACCTGGACCACCCAATGGCCGCGAATCTTTTAATGACAGGGTCCTCTGACCCCAGTGTTAGCTCCATGCCAGCTGGAAGGAACTTGAAAAGAGAATGGACTGCTTCATATAATGCCTCAGCCCAGCCTACTGAATATTGTGAGCTTGAGCCCCTTCAAGTTTTTCCAGGAAGTTCAGATATAAAATCCCAGTCAGAATTTGTAAGTATATACATAATTTTTTTTTCTATCTCTATTTTCAAAAATAAGATAAATTTTCTCAGGCGCATAGCTTTTGATGAGTAAAACTTAAAATTTGTTTCTAAAAACTATTTCGTTTTCTTTCATTAAAAAAATTAGCGGTATATAAAGTAATTCTTATCACGAATTTATATAACAAAAAAAAACCTTACCTCTTAATTTCTAACCAAGAAGCATTCTAATGAAATAATTCCAATATTCCTTTTAAGCAAAAACTAACTATTTGAAAAAAAAAACGATTTGCTATTTCACAGTTGACAAGCACTTTTAAACTGATATTTTTCCGCTAAGCCATGTGCATGCATCCACTACTTATAAGAACGCCCATCAGTCTTTAATCCGATGTGAATTCTAAGTTGGTCTCTTGCAAAGTTGACTTTACATAGCAAGATTTCTATCTTTGATAAGCAATTGACACAGGTCAATAGGTTTTTTTAATAATTTCTAAATAAGTTTTCACAGCAAAGTCAAGAAACATTATTTGGGCGAACCCGTTTTTGGTCATTTCATTGAAACACTTAGGTGTTTTCGAGAAAGAATTTGAGGCTGTTCTATTTGAACAGTGTTGAGAAGTCCGATACCCCCAACTCGGAACGGGTATCGATCCCCCTCCCGCGACGGAAGCCCCCGGTTCCCAAGGGGCCTCCCCGGGGGGGGGGGGCTCTAAAAAAGGACGAGACTAACTTTTAATTTCACTTCAATTGTTGATATGGATGGAGAAAAAAGTTCTTCTCTCTTACAATCATTTATTTAGCCCAGGTCAACTTCAAACAAATCCGTTGGCAAAAGACATAGGAAAATACGGATTATTGAGAAGGTAGCACCATCAACCGCCGACATATGGGATTCGTGTCTATTAACTGAAGCTGAGGAGGAAGTGTTCATACAGCATAACACATCAGTCGAACACTGGTCAAATTTCAATGAGAGTTATCTTGATGAGGGTCAATAACTTAACTTTGATTTATTTTTTGTTTTTTTATTTAAAAAAAATTTTGGAATAAAAACATTAGTTTTTTTTTATCATTCTATTGTTCTAAATTACCCTTCTAGGGATAAGACCACATTTTACCGACTAAAAAAAAAATATATTTTTTAACATGTTTAGTTGAAGTTATGAAAGACATAAGGCAATGTAACTTTTTTTTCTTCTTCTTTTAATTGTTCAGGTGGTGGTGGTGTTAGTGGGACAATGACTATGAAAAATTGACAAAGTTTATTAACTATAAAAAAATGATTATTTTACATAAAAAATAAAACTTTTTTTTCCTACAGATTAAAAATATATCACCACCAGAGACAACATTGAGTGATGAAGCAAGTGAATTTACAGAACCAATGCTGTCACCACCAGCAGAGTTCAAGGATGAAGCTACACTGGTTCTAGAGAATTTGGAGTGACAAAGAGGGTTCCTTAACGATGTTTTTGGGGAAATGGCCAGCCTGGAGGACTTAAGCTGCGATATTGACATGCTTGAGGATCCGGGGTGGACAGATAGTTTCATGTGTGAATATTTAGATGATGCTACAAGTAAATTTGAACAGGGTCCTCATAACGAAATTCTATCAGAGGACAACACAGGCTGGCTGGACCAATTGTCAAAAAATACCTTGGAATATGAACTAGAAGACATGGAGCCACACCCTCTCAATCTGATTGAACAGACCGGGAGTGGTGTTATCGACAGGTGTCTGTCATCCACCACCATTCCAGTTCATGTTATGGATAGAAGTAATAATTCGAAAGAATCAGCACCTCCTGGTCTATATTTTTTTCTCTCCATCTCTGCCTTGTATCATAACGTAGTACACAGCACATCAGTTGGTGACACCTTAAACTCTCTCGGGTTGGGTGATATAATAAAAGACCAATTGACCATTTCACACTCTTATACGGATAACATTCGATCCCTTCTTGAACAAAAACGTGGGGTGTGGGGACTGGGGGTCAGTTTAAAAGCATCAATAGCACTAAAAAAATTTTTTTTAAATGAAAATACGGTTGAGTTTTATTCGAAATACTTTCACACAGCTTTTTTGGAAATACACCCGCATTTATCAATTTTGGGTTTTTTTTTTATACATGAGGCAAAGAGTATAAAAAGTAAGTGGTAAATTTAACACAAGGGGGATAGTGTATCTGTGTTTTTATTTATATACTTTTTAAATTTTAACTTGGTTTGTTTTAAACATTTTGTGTTTTTACTAGGTTGGTGGGCTGGGAAGGAGTAGAGCGTTTTAAAATATCACTCATTGTGATTTGTACGTAGGGGGATCCAACGAATCTGTTTTCATAAGAGGATACAGTTTTTCAATTATACATTTTTAATTGCAGCATAGCCCACTTAAAATAGCTTCAACTATGAAATAGTTTGACAAAATGGCAGTTAATGGTAGGGAGGGTTCAAAGTTCCCCCAAGTAGATTTTAATTGTTTAAATGATCAATATCCCGTGACACTAAAAGGAATAGATATTTTTGAGAGGGCTAATGCACATTTTAATATTGGAGTCTCGATTCTGGATTTATTAACTTAAAATTAAGGGGTTCAGCTTACAGATGAAACGGTTATATTAGGTTCAGGCCTAGCTCATTCACTTTCATAAATCATACACAGTTCGTGGCGTCTCAGCCAACCGCACACAGAGACTGCTACACGTGGTCATTTCAATCCAATTATGGATATTAGTAGGGTTTCTGGAGAGGGTACAAAGGGGCGAGGGGGGGAGTGTTTTAACTGTCCAGCATGCCTCTCAAGATTTCTCTCTGAATTAAGTTTAAAGCATCAAATGAAGCACTGTGAACGTCATGGATACCAGGCTGCAGAGACATTACATTGGGATATAGCAATTTTATACATTAAAAAATTTCAAAATACATTCCTGTAGAGCAATCCGATCAAGTTGGACTGAGAGGTTAAGCTGAAGGACGTGTGCGATCAGTCAAAATCAAATAATGTTAAAATGCATGAAGTCATAGGGGTCTCTTACGCTCCCTCGCACCGAGATTCCAATAAGATCATGCAAGTTATGGAGGTCGTGGAGATGTTGAGTAACGGTGAAGACTGCATGCACTTAGCATTGGCCAGTCTAAGCGAAAAAGTGAACGGTGCAAGTTCGTACCTTCGTTATACAAACTATCATATGCTCCTATGTCCATATGACATAGTGGCAGGTAAAAGTCGCACCCGGTGCTGAGTTGGGAAATATAATTTTGCTGTGGGGGTGGATACTTGGAGTAGAAGTAAGTTGGTCAATCAAGATAAGTCGCGGTATGAACGTACAATCGGGGGGAGTAACTTTAGAGGAGTAGCTCACTAATCATTCAGTTTAAACGTTAGACAACAATATTTCGTACCTGTTTTTATACACAATTCCAATTATGACTTAAAGTTT
>NC_142795.1:43495738-43568443 GCF_049724085.1 Artemia sp. Qi Xiang Cuo
GGTTTTAATCTGCATTGTGCACGCCTTGTTTGATGCATTTAAAGTATTAACGGTATTTTTTATCTTTCCATATCCTTTTTCGATAGCTGGTATTTATCACACACCCAGAAAAAACAGACCACTGAAAATAACCCCCACGGAAAATATCCTTGAGAAAAGACATGGAAAAATATCCCCTCCCCCCACCGTATGATATGGTAAAAATGCTATTCAATTTACGCCTCATAATGCCATGTATCTTTTTCTTAAACCCACTCCCCTTACTTTTCACGCGAAGAAACCGTTTGTTTTCACCTTACAATGGAGGTGTTAGACTTGAGGCATTGTCAAACCCCCCCCCCTTTCACCAATATCCTAAATATATTGTTAGACATTAATTATGGAAATAACTCTTTTCCACGCTTCCATACCAAATAGAATTACGCAAAGACTGTAAGCATACTTGGTTAACTAAGAATACTATATCTTTTCACACAAAGCTAACATTCTCAGGGAAGTCATTGGTTAAGCCTCTATCCGGATTATGGTATAAGAAACAAAGCATGAGGTAATTTCTATGTTGGTTATCAATTATTAGATTATTAAATATTTGCATTATATATTTAAGTCAAGACATAACGGACTGTATATTAAGGGAATGATAGAAAGTTGACAGTTGCTTTTAGATAAGATACGGAATTTATCAAAAACAGAATTGAGGTCGTAAACAGAGGAGGAAGGAAGGATGGGGTTTACATAACGAAAAAAGAGCGTATTTTACACTTTTTATCGAGTATAAACATCATATAGGGACGTTTGTATAGGGGGGAGGGGGGTTTTACCCGAATATGGTAGAGGGTGACCACGGAAAACAATTTTATTTTGAAAATAAAAAATGAAAACAGAGCTTACATTGCTAATTGTGGCTGCCAAGGCTTCAAGTTCATCAATAATTTCATATGTTCTATCCGTTGTGTCACAAAACTTTCTGATAATTGAATGGGGGCACATGGAGGGCCTTTGGGACACAGGGAGGGCCTTTGGGTGTCTGGGGGACATTTGGGGACCGGTGGGCCTTTGGGGGGCCCGGGATGGCCTTTGGGGGTCTGGGTGGGCCTTTGGGGGCGCCGGTGGCCCTTTGGGAGCTCGGGGGACCTTTGGGGACCGGGGGATGGGCTTTGGGGGTCCGGGGATGGCATTTGGGGGTCTGGGTGGGCCTTTGGGGCGCCGGGAGTGCCTTTGGGTGCCTGGGGGACATTTGGGGACTGATGGAGGGCCTTTGGGACCCCGTTGGTCCTTTGGGAGCTCGATGGGCCTTTGGGGGGCCCGGGGATGGCATTTGGGGGTCTGGGTGGGCCTTTGGGGGCGCCGGTGACCCTTTGGGAGCTTGGGGGGCCTTTGAGTGTCCGGGGGGGCAGTTGGGGACCGGTGGAGGGCCTTTGGGACCCCGTTGGTCCTTTGGGAGCTCGATGGGCCTTTTGGGGGCCCGGGGATGGCATTTGGGGGTCTGGGTGGGCCTTTGGGGGCGCCGGTGACCCTTTGGGAGCTTGGGGGCCTTTGAGTGTCCGGGGGGGCAGTTGGGGGCCTGGGGGACATTTGGGGACCGGTGGAGGGCCTTTGGGAGCTTGGGGGGTCTTTGAGGACCGGGGGCTTCCTTCGGGGTTGGGGTAGGGGGGTCGGAACCCTTTGGGGTTGTGATAGGGGACCTCACAACACTGTTCAAATGAAACTTGTGTATTATAACGACCACACTCAAAACCTCTTCCAAAATCTCTTCAAAAATCTTCTTTTAAAATGTCTCTATCTGTTTTGCCGAAATAGTTCCATAACCTGTCTAAAACGGTTTCGCCCAAATAATCCCTAAACGCGAATTCAGCGTGTTCCTTTGTTATTGGCATCTCTGCGCTAACGCATTTCAAATTAATAGGAAACCTTTTCGCGCCCTAAAACAATTCATCGCTAAGATGTTTCTTGCCTAATTGTTTCCATGGCCTTTGGTTATTAATATCCTTTGGAGTTCGACCAAAAGAGTTGTTCCCGAGGCAAAGACATTAATGATTTGGATCTATTCCTGGAGAAATGTTTCTAGGCCAAAATTTTTAAAGTCTGACAGATGATGTCATTGATTGATTGATCTGTCATGAAAGGGGAAATTAATTTGTTGTTTCTAAGGGGAATTATTGATTCACGATAGGTGAATTGAGGTCGACAGCACAGGTGTTCCAAATTCCGGGAAAGTCATAACATTGCCTAGAGCAACAACAACAAATACTATTTCTGGACACCATGACATTCACGATCGATTACGCAATCAATTTCTCGGAAATTCACTTCCCCCTCGAGTCCTAGATCAATAACATTGTTCCCGTTAGAATTCAATGCGCATGTGCAACCTTCGCCCCGGAGTTATTACACATAGAAACATCAAATAAATCGACCTTGGAAAAAGAGGTCATTGACCCCATTACGCAATCTTTCTCCCTAGGGAGGCTATGCCCATATTTGGTGTACTGACAGCATTAAAAATGCCGACAGAACCACGTGGTTCTGTTCGGACTCAATAATGCATCTCTTCTAATGTAGAAATATATACCCTGAATTTGCATATATAGGGGGGGGGGGGGGCTGAAATTAATTTACAAAATAAATTATTAATATATTTTTAAACACCATAAAAAAAGGCATTGAATGGTGTATTCACTTTGTTTCTTAACTCAATAATATGATTTGGTATATATTTACCCTTTTTTATTCTCTTTCCCAAACATAATAATCATTTTTTTGTTGGAAATGAATTTTACCCCCACCCCGGTACATACCAATTTGGGGTATATATTAGCACATTGGGGGGGGGGCAAATTTTATTTCTGATATAAATGGGAGGTAAGTTTAATTGGCTGAGAAGGAAACACGTGATCTAACTGTTGCCGGGAAAGTCATAACATTTGGCTTGAACAACAACATCAAATACTATTTCTGGATCATCCATAAAACAGACATGAAAAACATCAAATAAATCGAACAACATACATAACCATCCATGAAACAGACATGAATTGCTGTTGACATCCATAAATGTGACAAAATTCCTGTTTTTTCATTCTCACTGACAAAAACCATTAAACATCCATGAATTGCTGTTGACATCCATAAATGTGACAATGTTCATGTTTTTCAAATTCTCACTGACAAAAACCATAAAACATCCATAATTTGATGTTGACATCCGAGAAAAACATCAAATAAATCGACCAACACACATAACCATTCATGAAAACATCCATAAATGTGACAAAATTCATGGTTTTTCAAGTGAGAAAATTCCTGTTTTTTCATTCTCACTGAGAAAACCATAAACCACGTGGTCCTGTCACGATCAATAGGGTCATCTCTACTAGTGTTATAAGGTCCCCTACCCCAACTCCCGAGGGCCCCCCAACTCCCCCCCCCCACATTTTTTGTAATACTTTTTTTGCACGCTTGAGACAGAGGGCCCCCTCCCCATAGCTTTTGCCCCCCCCCCCCCCAATTTTCTTAACACTTTTTTTGCACATTTGTGACACAGAAGGCCCCCCCACCTTCGGGCCCTCCTTTGCAGACACGGGTTCGATCCCTGGCGTAGCCAGTTATTTGGTTCGGGACGGGGGTCAATGGTGTGACTCTCTAGGCTCAACCAAAGTCAACCCAGCTCTAAATGGGTACCTGGAGAAATCTGGGGAAGATAAGCCGGAAGGTTGAGTGAAAGCATAGGATGGCTGGCCGCCAACCCCCCATTGGACTTTCTGGCTGAAGGGCCATGAAAAGGAGATCATCACCGCCGGTTTAGACCTTAAGGGTCTAGTCCCGTCATACTTACTTTTTTTACTTACTTACGCCCCTCCTCCCTCCACACAACTTTTTGCCCCCCCTCCATTTTTTCACATTTCTTTGCGCGCTTGAGAAACAGAAGGCCCCCCTCCCCCCAACTTTTTAGGCCCCTCCCCCGTCCCATTTTTTTGCACCTTTTTTGCGCGCTTGAGACACGCAAGGCCCCCCCCTAACCTCCAACTTTATGGGCACCATCCATTTTTTAAAAACTTTTTTAAATTTTTTTTTATTTTTTTAACATGGTATTTTTCAAATTTTTTTTACATGTCTTCGAATGAACAAGTACACAATATGGGATTATATGAGACGATTATGGATTTGAACATCAAGGACAGCAACCATCAATGACCCTAACCATCAAGGACCTCAACCTCCAAGGTCCCCATTACCCCCCCCCCCCCAGAACGCCCCCTCCCCTCCATCCATATTTTTGCCCCCCCCTCCCCCCATTTTTTTTAACATGGTGTTTTTTCAACTTTTTTTAAATCTCTTAGAATGACATGAAACATACTTAAAACATAAAAAAATCACATTCAATATTTTCTAAATTCAAAATGAGAATGATATAGAAATGTTAGTCTTGACTTCTACTGTTAGAAAAATATTGTTTGTAGTAGCACTTTTTTTTATTGGACTAAATTTTTTTTTTGAACTTTTTTTTTACGTATCTTAAAATGACATGAAATGTGCTTATGGCTCTAACAATTTTACTCTATGCTTGCTCAGAGACGCAATGCAGCTATCCCACTGGTACTCTACGGTCAGTTATCGACACTACCTAGTTTACTGCATGTATTAAATCAGTATTTTTTACGCAGTGGAACGATAAACGCATAACTAATATCTTTACAAAATTGAAGATGAAGCATTTTAAGAATGTGTGTTCACATGATTGTGTTATTGTAGCATTGAATGCTGACAAGGAGAAATATTTAAACTATGAAATAAGTACAAGTGGTAGCACTATCGGAAACGTATGCGTATATCGTCATGACAGTAAGGACTTAAATTTCTTTGGAGTACCAAAAAAATTCGATTGTACAAATGGTGGATATGAGAGATTGAGATCTCCAGAGATGATTGCACTCAATGAGAACGCTAACATAAAAATAATAGTGGATGAAGAGGTGTAACTTCTTGCTAGTGCTTCCGGCAACATGCTACCTGTTGATAGAACCTATCGTCATCGCTTAGGTATTAGCATTCAAGTGAAAGCAAAGACGAAAAGAAAGGCCTACTCTTCTACTAACATCATAACCATATCTTGTCTACGTGCTGGAACTGTTACCTTTGTAAAAATGATGTTGTAATAGACAGTGAAATTGTCGGAAAAATAAAAAGGGTATTGGCAGAAAATATCACTAAGGAATATAAAGATGAATAGATGTAAAACAAAGTGCCAACAAACCTTACTACCATTGATCAAACAGTCAATGAATCAAATAATACCAAAGACGAAACGCATATTGAACCTGTCAGTGACACACCAGTAAAAATTATGTATGACTCAAAATAGAATAATGATTATTCTACTGACTACGAGTTAAGAGAAGTCAATAGCTACAATGTCAAGACAGCACATGGAGAACTATTTTATGGAACAGATTCAAATGTCCGAAGTTGATCATTGATATTAATAATATATAATAACGTATCTACCATATATTTATATTAATATCATATGTGTCATTATTTCATTGAAATATGTTATCTATTACTTTATTATATTTCCATTATTTCTAGGGTACGCTAAAGAGAGAGACAAAAAAATAACCATATACAAAGATCCTGACAAACAAACCGACAAAGATAGGCATGGGGAGAAGCAAACACACGCCCACACACATAGGCAAAGAGAATAAGAAAAACCAAAACACATACAAATACATAGATTCAGACAAACAGACCGACTATGACAGGTACTGGGACAAGCAAACACACGCCAAGACACATCAGTAAAGAAACTGAGATAGAAATTAAAACAAATACAACTATATAGATTCAGAGATGCAAACCGACAAAGACAAGCACTGGGACAGGCAAACAACCGCCCACACACACAGACAAAGAGAGTGAGAATATAGATTCAGACGTACAAACCGACAAAGACAAACATTGGGAGAAGCAAACACCCACCCAGATACACAGGCAAAGAGAGTGAGAGAGACAAAAAAACATACAAATACATAGATTAAGATGTACAAACCAACAAAGACAGGCATTGGGACAAGCAAACACCCGCCCAGGCACACACAAACAGAGGAAGTGAGAGAGACATAAACACATACAAATATATAGATTTAGATATACAAACCGTCAAAGACAGGCACTGAAATAAGCAAACACCCGCCCAGATAAACACCCCCCCCCTCCCTAGACACGCACAAGCAAAGGAAGTGAGAGAGACAAAAACACATACAAATATACATATTTAGACATAGAAACTGACAAAGACAGGCACTGAGATAAGCAAACACCCACCCAGACACCGGCAAAGAGAGTGATATAGACAAAAACAATCACAACTATATAGATTCAGAAATACAAACCTACAAAGACAGGCAGTGAAATAAGCAAACACCCGCCCAGACACGCAAGAACTGGAAGTGAGAGAGACAAAAAACAAATACAAATACATAGATTGAGACATACAAACCGACAAAGACAGACACTGAGAGAAGCAAACACCCACCCAGATTCGCAAGCAATGAGAGTGAGAGTATGGATTCATACTAAAAAGCGACAATGACGGACACTGAGAGAGAGGCAAACACCCATCCAGATACAAAGACGAAGAGAGTGAGAGAGTCAAAAATGTATAAAAATACATAGATTCAGACATACAAACCGACAATGACAGGTACTGGGAGAAGCAAACATCTGCCCAGACACATAGGTAGAGAGAGTGAGAGAGATAAAAACACATAAAAACCTATAAACTAACAAAGACAGGCACTGATATAAGCAAACCCCTACCCAGACACAGGCAAAGAGAGTGAGAGAGAAAAAAATATATACAAATACATAGATTAAGAGATACAAACCGACAATGACAGGCACTGGGACAAGAAAACATCCACCCAGACACAAAGGCAAAGAGAGTGAGAGTGTAGATTGAGACGTAAAAACCGACAAAGACAGACACTGAGAGAAGCAAACACCCACCCAGATTCACAAGCAAAGAGAGGAAGAATATGAATTCAGACGTAAAAAACGACAAAGACAGGCACTGAGACAAGCAAACACCCACCCAGACATACAATCAAACAGAGTGAGAGAGACAAAAACAAATACAAATATATAAGTTCAGACAGAAGAACCGACAATGAAAGGCACTGAGATAATCAAACACCCACCCAGACATACAACTAATGGAAATGAGAGAGACAAAAACACATACAAATATATAGATTCGGATATAGATACCGACAAAGACAAACATGAGAACAGACAAACACCACCCCAGACACACACAAGCAAAGGAAGTGAAAGAGACAAAAAAAAGTACAAATATATAGATTCAAACATACAAACCGACAAAAACAGGCACTGAGATAAGCAAACACCCACCAAGACACCGGCAAAGGGAGTGAGAGAGACAAAAAAAACTATATAGATTCAGAAATACAAACCTACAAAGACTGGCAGTGAAAAATGCAAACACCCGCCCAGACACACAAGAACTTGAAGTGAGAGAGACAAAAAACACATACAAATACAAAGATTAAGACATGCAAGCCGACAAAGACAGAAGCCGAGAGAAACAAACACCCACACAGATTCGCAAGGAATGACAGTGAGAGTATGGATACAGACGTAAGAACCGACAACGACAGACACTAAGAGAGAAGCAAACACCAACCCAGATACACAAGCAAAGCGAGTGAGAGAGTAAAAAAATACATAAGAATACATAGATTCAGACATACAAACCGACAATGACAGGTACTGGGAGAAGCAAACATCCGCCCAGACACAAAGCCAAAAGAGTGAGAGTGTAGATTCAGACGTAAAACCGACAAAGACAGACACTGAGAGAAGCAAACACCCACCCAGATTCGCAAGCAATGAGAGTGAGAGTATGGATTCAGACGTAAAAACCGACAATGACAGACACTGAGAGAGAGGCAAACACCCACCCAGATACACAGGCAAAGCGAGTGAGAGAGTAAAAAATGTATAAAAATACGTAGATTCAGACATAAAAACCGAAATGAAAGGTACTGGGAGAAGCAAACATCCGCCCAGACACATAGGCAGAGAGAGTGAGAGAGATAAAAACACATACAAATATATAAATTCAGACATACAAACCAACAAAGACAGGCATTGAGGTAAGAAGACACCCACCCAGACACACACATGCAAAGGAAGTGAGAGAGACAAAAAACACATACAAATATATAGATTCAGACATACAAACCGTCAATGACAGGTACTGAGATAAACAACACCCGCCCAGACACACAAGCAATGGAAGTGAGAGAGACAAAAACACATACAAATACATAGATTAAGACATACAAACCGACAAAGACAGGCACTGGGACAAGCAAACCTCCAACCCAGGCACATAGGCAAAAAGAATGAGAGTATAGATTCAAATGTACAAACCGACAAATACACGCACTGGAATAAGCAAACACCCGTCCAGACATACAAGCAAAAACAGTGAGAGAGACAAAAACAAGTAAAAATATATAGATTCAGACATACGAATCGACAACGACAGGCACTTAGATATTTAAACACCCACCCAGACACACAACCAATGGAAGTGAGAGAGACAAAAAACACATAAAAATATACAGATTTGGACATAGAAACCGACAAAGGCAAACAGGAGTACAGGCAAACACCCACTGAGACACACTAGCAAAGAGAGAGAGATACAAAAACACATACCAACATATAGATTCAGACGTAACAGGCACTGGGACAAGCAAACACCTGCCCAGACAAAGATAGGCACTGGGAACAAGCAAACACCAGCAAACACCAGTGGCGCGCCACTCTAAGTGAGCTTAGATTAACCCAACTTTTTGCATGTGTTTCGGGGCTGGTGTTTGCTCAAAAAAAAAAAATTTAGTCCAAAAAAAAAAAATAGTCCAATAAAAAAAAAGTGCTATTACAAACAATATTTTTCTAATATTAAAGTAACGACTAACATTTCTATATCATCCTCATTTTGAATTTGGAAAATTTAAGTGTCATTTTCTTTTATTTTATGTATGTTTCATGTCAGTCCAATAGATGTAAAAAAAGTTGAAAAATACCATGTTAAAAAAATGGTGAAGGGGGCAAAAAAGTTGGGTGGAGGGGGGGGGGGTCCTTGGTGTTTGGGGTAATGGGGACCTTGGAGGTTGAGGTCCTTGATGGCTAGGGTCATTGATGGCTGCTGTCCTTGATGTTCAAATCCATAATCGCCTCACATAATCCCATATTGTGTACTTGTTCATTCAAAGACATGTAAAAAAAAGTTAAAAAAATACCATGTTAAAAAAATAGAAAAAAATAAAAAAAATGGAGGGGGCCCATAAAGTTGGAGGTTAGGGGGCCCTTCCGTGTCTCAAGTGCGCAAAAAAAGTGTAAAAAATGGGGGGGGGGTGTAGGCAAAAAGTTTGGTGTAGGGGGGCGGGGATAAGTAAGTAAAAAGTAAATATGACGGGACTAGACCCTTAAGGTTCAAACCGACGGTGCTGATCTCCGTTTTGTGACCCTTCAGCCAGGAAGTACAATGGGGGGCTGGGGGCCAGCCATCCTGTGTTTTCACACATCTTTCCTTCTTACCGTCCGCAGATTTCTCCTAATACCCATTTAGAGCTGGGTTGACTCTGGCTGAGCTTACAGAGTCACGCCACTGACCCCCGTCCCGAATCAAATGACCGGCTACGCCAGGGGTCGAACCCATACCCGCAAAGGGGGGCCTGAAGGGGGGACCCTTCTGTGTCTCAAGCGCACAAAAAAAAGTATTAAAAAATGGGGGGGGGCAAAAGTTGTGGGGAGGGGGCTTCTGTCTCAAGCGCGCCAAAAAATATTACAAAAAATGGGGGGGGGGAAGTTGGGGGGCCTTGTGGGTTGGGGTAGGGGACCTTATAACACTGCTCAAATGGTACTTGTGTATTATACTGAACACAGTCAAGAACCGCACACTGTATTCAACAGACATAAAAATATCAAACCACATATCCATCAACAGAACAGAACTATGAAAGAACATCAACCCATCAATAAACAGAATTATGAAAGAACATCAAATCAACAACAAACAGAACTATGAAACTACATCAAACCATTAACAAACAGAACTATGAAACAAAATCAACCCATCAACAAACAGAACTATGAAACAAAATCAAACAATAAAAAAACAGAACTATGAAACAACATCAAATCATACAACCATCAACAAACAGAACTATGAAACAACATCAAACCATCGACAAACAGAACCATGAAACAATTTCAAACCATCAACAAACAGAACTATGAAACAACATCAAACCATATAACCATCAACAAACAGAACTAAGAAACAACATCAAACCATCAACAAACAGAACTATGAAACAAAATCAACCCATCAACAAACAGAACTATGAAAGAAAATCAAACCATCAACAAACAGAACTATGAAAAAAAAACATCAAACAACATCAAACCATCAACAAACCGAACTATGAAAAAAACCCATCAAATCATATAATCAGCAAACAGAACAGAATCATCAAATCATCAAACAGGCCGAGAATGAGGTGTGGTCTTGTACCTTTACACTCAATTATAGATGGCAGCAGTGGTAACCCCCTGTTTGTTAATAAGAGGTTCTACTGAAAACTATTATTTCTTATTTATTCTGAAACCAAGCGATGTCTATTCAATATACATACAGTTAAAATAATGTCATACTGTGTTGACAAAGGTTTCAATAGTCTGTTAGGACAACAGGAAAATTCCAAAGCTATCAAATCATTCAATGATACTTCTTTTGATTTGACTTTTAATGCTTTCCAAGCCATTATACTAGAATATTTTTACAGAGAGGCAGTTCTATTATACACAGATGCAGTTCTAGATTTATGGGTTAGTATGTGAATCCAAAACGCGAGGAATAGGTCATTACCAGCCCTTATTAGGCGTTTCAATTACAAAAAAGAGACTTTGGAACTATATTGGAGTTTTGATTTAAATATTGGAAGTAAACAATTAAAACAATTAAATAGCTTCTGGAGCTAACCCCGCCCCCTCTACTTATTTATATGACTAAACTACAACCGATTTGTCCTATCTAGCCACAGCACGAGTATTATTATAAAAATAACACATAAGTCTTATTAGCTTTTTCGATGATTTTTTTTCATGTTTTTCAAGGAAAAAATTTGTTGTTAGGACGTACAAGACCCTTAACTATCATGACCCTTATCAAGACCCTTATTTTGACCTGAGCGAACGTGTCGAAACAGGGAGTATAGCAGATTTTCGGGATTTTGCCAGTAACTAGGCTCACCTATTTACCTGATGATAAGGTTTCGAAGGCGGTATATTTATATAATTATTAATGTGGAGCATATTAGGAGCTGCAATGGACCCCTGTTTTTCGTGTTTTTTATATTAAAAAGGAGGGTAGATTTACTAAGAATAAAAAAACTACTCTAAGTAAAAATAATTATTAATTATTTTCATTATTTAATTTACTAGTTTTAGTTTATATTATTTATTTTCTATATTTTTGATTTGTGTTTTATATTATTTTTTTACTGTTTCAATTTAATTATTTAATAAATATTTTATATTGCTATTAATAGTAGTGATAATAAAAGTAATTGAGAGTTAGCTTGCTAATTATATAGATCTAAGATTTTGTATAAATAATAGATATACATTGATTTTTTTTTCAATTTTCTGTATATACATGATTTCTGTTTTAAGGTGGCTATTACGTGAAATCCGTGGCAACTATTCGTCACTGCAATCTCGGCTTCAAATTTCGGCTCAAAATTCTTTAAAAGTAAATCCATCATCACAGAAAAAGGACGCTAGCTTACTAACAGGAGATGACAACGACGATGATAAGAATCGCTTTCTTTTGCGAAATTGTGAGTTAAATGATAATAAGGAGGATCAAAATCCATTTTTACCAATTGGAGAGGTAATTTCTGGGAAGGTCAGTCGTAGTTTCTCTGAACTTTAGTTTTCTTGTTCTCTGAACTTTGATCTAATAAAAATTTTAATTGAAATTAGAAAAAAATGATTGGAAATAACATTTAATAAAGAATCAATTAAAATATAAGAAATTGAAATGAATAAAAAAAATGCAGTTCTCTGCACTTTGTTTCTCATCTTTCAGTGCTTTTGGGTGGTTGCTAAATATAATGAATCTGGTCTTAGACAGTTGCGTAATTTTGTCAAAATCCTGGGGGAGGCAAAGTTGGAGCCAATTTTCTTAAATCAAGTGAAAATGACAGTAAAACAGAAAAATGAGCTATTTGGTACCATGAAATGACTATATAGTACTATAAAGATACTTTATAGTACTACAAAGGCAAATATATACTAAAGACAACTGATCCATTTCTGTTGATACTTGAATTATACATGCTTATATTAGTTATGACAAGATTTTTGAAGAAACTAAATTTCAGCTGGGGGGGGGGCAAACTCGGGTCTGGAGGGAAGGGACAAGCAGAGGTCTGAGAGGGGCAGTCGCCCCCTTGTCCCATAGCAAATTACGCCCCTGGTCTTAGAACTAAATTTTTGGTAATTACATCATTATCATGCGTAACTACTACTACTACTACTAACAACTCACCGCAGCACCAAATCGCCTGAGGCCAACACAGCTACGCACGCTCCTCCTCCACCCCAATCTATTCAAAGCCTCCCTTTTTACACCCGCCCACGAAGTTCTCATTTCCTTGAAATCTTTCTTTATGACGTCCTCCCACCCCAGACGGGGACGGCCTGCTTTCCGTTTAGCCCTAGATGGCTGGCTGAAAAGAACAATATTTGGCAATCTGTCATCCTTCATCCACACAACGTGCTCTAGCTATTTCAACCTTTCTTTCATTATAGCCCTAGATAGCGGTATTGAACCAAATTTTTCGTATAGCCTATTGTTTTGAAATACAGTCAGTCAGCCGGGTACCCAGAACAATCCTTAAGCAATCTCTCTGGAAAACATCTAGCAAATCTTCATCCGCTTTTCGGAGCGTTCATGCTTCAGAGCCATATTTGACCACTGTCAAGCCTGGTAAAGCCTGGTAATAAGGGATGGGTGCAAATAAATTTTGTATAAATCGTTTGAAATAAAAAATCGCAGTAGTAGAATATTTTTTTCTCGTGATAAACGAAAAAAACATAACCACAAAGTGTCTTTTTCCTTTGTGGTGATATGTGGTTTTTTTTTCCAGAACTAAGCTCTTGTGTTTTGGTTTTTAGTTAAAGCCCGACTCTCAGCTTTTCAGTTTATCAACAAGATTTGACCTTGATATTTCTTTAACACCAGCTGTTCTAATTTTTGGCAATGAAAGAATTTGAATTAAAAGGTGATTTGGCTCTTGCTTATAGTGTTCTATATCGACGTTTTATTTTTCTACTTTTGACACTAAGGGTAATTAAGTAAGTAAGTATGACGGCACTAGACCCCTAAGGTCCAAACCGGCGGTGCTAAACTCCGTTTCATGGCCCTTCAGCCAGGAAGTGCAATGGGAGGCTGGGGGCCAGCCATCCTGTGCTTTCGCACACCCTTCCTGCTTACCTTCCCCAGATTTCTCCTGGTACGCATTTAGAGCTGGGTTGACTCTGGCTAAGCTAACAGGGTCACACCACTGACCCGGGTCCCAAACCAAGAAACTGGCCACGCCAGGGATCGAACCCGTGCCCCTTTAGTCAGGGTGCCAAGCCAGGCTATCTCGCTTATTTCTAGTCGGGGGTACGACGGAAAAGGTTTTTATGAAAATTTCGTCATAGGTAGACTGAAAAGCGCCAAAGCCGAATATGTAAGAGGCACTTTCGTATGAGTCGGGAAACCAGAGATACCTAAATTTAACCGAAAGGCTTCTGGAAACTGACATCTATCGATGTGCTATGAATTGAAACCGCAAAAATCCAAGCCGTCGCCACAACTTTTCCTCTTTTTTGTTTCGCGTTACAAAGAAGCAACAGAAGAATTAATATGGTAATGGTGCAACAACAGCAACACTTTAAGAAATTTTAAAAATAAGTTTCTTGTGAATTATTGTCTCGATTAATCAGTAGCTGTACTGAACCCCTCTTGCTCAAAATCCTCCTCAGGGCCTTACTGTGGTGTTTCTTTTGTGGATGGTGAAGTTTTCCCCACTGTAGAGTGCAGACGGTCTGGTATCATACTATTATCCTTTCCTTTTTAGCTAATTCAAAAAGGCAATGCAAAGAACTCCCCCCAAAAAAGGTCCCTCCGGATCCCACCCCAAATACTAATGAAATTGATACATTTTTGCCCCATCCTGGCTGGTCAAGCTCCCTATTACAAAGCTCACATGAAAGCTCAAATTCTGAGAATAGGACAATGATCAGTGTTGGATCAAATGTCACTATAGATGATAATGGCTTTTAAGAGGTCCTTTCTAGGAGCTCCAAAAAAAGGAAAAAAACATCCCCAATCAAAAGTATTTCCCCTCCTCCTCTCCAAGATTATCGTTCCTAAAACTTAGGAATTTATCTCAAAATTTCTCTAAATACCCCCTTTGAAATAACAAAGATTACTACAATAAGGATTGCAATTTTCAAAATATTAAAATCAATGTTTTCTCTTAACATTAACCGTGATGGATCTTTGCTAATAGCTGTCCAAGATCAGAAATCAGCTGATATAATACTTAATCTAAAATCTCTTCTGAATACCTCAATTAACTCATCTAAATTAAACCCAAAACAATCCCCAACAAAAATAGTAGTATATAATGTTCCCCTAGAACTACCAATTCAGGAATTAAAAGAAGGACTCTCAGATAGGGCTGGTAACACAATCCCTGTAGAAGATGTCACTCAACTGGGTAAACCCAACTCTAATGGATTAAAAACAAGTAGATCTTTCCTATTTACACTGAAGGAACGAATTAATATCCCAGAAAAGTTATTCCTATTTGGGCAAATCAAACCGCACAAGGAATACAAGCCAAAGCCTATCCAGTGTCAGAAGTGTCTGAAACTGGGACACACAACAAATAAATGCAATGAAATTCTCCTAGCCTGTAGTAATTGTAAAGGCTCCCATCCTAAAGAGTTGACAACTTGAAAAAACACTCAGCCTACATGTATCAATTGTAAAGGCCCACAGGAATCTACCAATAAATCACAATGCCCTGCATATAAGAAAATAGCACTAACACTCCAAATAGCAACAGAGAAGGCCATTCCATACCCTTTTGCAGCTATGGAAGCAAATGCTGCCCAATCACACCAAATAAAACCTATATTGAAATCAAATAATACTCCCAAGTCAAACAATCCCAATGCATCAAGTACTCCTTACAAAACACCATCTTTTAAGCCTCCCAGCTCACATCTCTATAAGGAAGAATCACCAAGCCAACAAGCCTCCTTGCCTAGTGAGATGAGGTCGGCCTGGCACCTCCCAACAAGAAACAAACCAGAAACACTACCAGGAATTAATCCCTTAACTGACAAACTGGATGCACAGCCAAACATGCAAACCCCAAATATATGCTTATTCATTCTAAACTGCAGTGCAGTTCAGGCCATGAATATACAACAACAACAGATAACAAAAATCGTTGCTGAATTGGCAAAAATCTACATCCCTAATCATATGCTCATTCAAGCAAAAAAAAGATCTTGCTCTGCTATTAACAAAGCTGAACATTGATACACAGTCATATGGAAAATAAAACAAAAACACAACACATATCAATACTCCAGTGGAACGTAAGATCACTTAAAGAAAATAAGTTAAATGAATTAATATCTTTTATGAATAATAATTCCATCAATATTGCTTGCCTCCAGGAAACTCATTTAACCCAAAATCAACAAAATAAGTCTCTGGGATACACTATCCTGAGAAAGGATAGATCAGAGAGAAAAGGAGGTGGAGAAGCTTTAATAGTTAATAATAATATAAAATTCTGTGGCATCAACTTTCCAGATTTTGTAAATGATGTTGATGCAATTGATATCAATGTTTGGCTGAATAATACAAGAACTTACATAATAAGCTTTTATAACCCTAATGGCCAAACTACATATGCCATGGATTTATTCAGCTATATAAATAATTTTAATATGTTGAAAAATATTATTATTTGTGGAGACTTTAATGCCCACAGCCTTTTGTGGGGGAATAAACCAGCAAATAAAGCCGGTAAGTTCATTGAGCATATGACTTCAAATAATAATGAATTAGCTGTTGATACCCCTCCAAACCTGAATACATATTTCAACCCCAAAAGTGGCAGTTTCTCTTTAATTGACCTAGAAATTGTGTCTTTAAATATTTTGAATAAAATTTATATAAATAAAATTGATAGTCTATGTACTGACCACTTTGCCACAGTTTGCTCCCTAAACGAACCTGCTGAAACCCTATTACATACCTCCAATTATATCAACACTAAAGCAAATTGGCCTATGTTCCAAAATAAGCTAAATGATGAAATTACAAGTTTCACCCAAAATTCATGCATTTCAAACGCAACAGTTGACACACAAGCTGAAGTTTTGGCATCTTTGCTAATAAATACAGCTAATCATGCTATCCCCATGACCACACCCAGGAAAACATTCCCTAAACATATTCCCAAAGTATGGTGGACAAATGAGTGCCAACATAAATGGAGAACAAAAAAGGCAGCTTGGAGAACATTCTTTAAAATACCATCACCTACTACATATTTAAAAAATTACAAGCAGAATCTAATCTAAAAAGGATCATAATAAATGCTAAATATAACTACTGGAATAATTTTGCAAATAATCTCTCCTGAGAAACACATGAGCCAATTATACATAAAGTCATAAGCCACATCTATGAAAAAAAACTTCCCCCAACCCACTCCTGTATGAGCTTATACATAATAATTCCCATTATGACAATGATAATGAAAAAGCTAAGCTATTTGCCACTCTTTTTGTTAATAAGCTAACATCAAAGAATTGTAGCAAAATACCCCCAATTCCTATGAACCCATGTTCCCAACCTCGCCCAAGATCCGATTATATAATCAGCCCATTTTTAGTTCAGGAAATGAACAATGCAATACATCATATTAGGACCAAGACTAGCGGCAGCTATGACATTATACATCCTAAATGGATAAAGAATCTCACCCCTTCATGCAAACAGGACCTTCTAAATTGTTATAATCATGCTTGGGCTTCATCTATGTTCCCCAATATCTGGAAATGTTCGTCGCTCTAACCAATCCTAAAGAAATAAAAACCCAAAAATAACCCTGAGTCTTATAGGCCCATAATGATTACTTCTGTTATGGGGAAAGTAATGGAGAAAATGATCATTATAGAAAATGATTCTCTGGTTTGTTGAAAAAAATAATATGATCCCTCACACTCAAACTGGCTTCAGGAAACACCATTCCTCAACAGATGCTTTTATATTGTTAACAAAAGCAATAAATGAATCATTCTCAAAAAATAATGTCCTAGTTGCTGCTTTCCTAGATTTTGAAGGGGCATATGACAATGTGAACCACCAATTTTTTTTAATTAAACTTGCAAAGTTTGGACTACCCCCAAAGCTAGTATCTTTTATAAAATCTTTCATAGAATTGCGAAGTTTCATTGTTTGTTTAGGTTCAGTCTCTTCACCCCAAATGACAATAACCAAAGGCCTTCCTCAGGGAGCAGTCCTCAGCTGCCTCCTTTTTGCCCTGTATCTCTGAGACATGAACCTCCCCCACAAGAATCTACAATATGCTAATGATCTGGTACTATGGGCATCTGGCAATACCTTTGAGATTGCACAATCAAAGCTGCAAAAGTCACTTTTCCAATTTGAAAAATTCTCTCAACATTCAGATCTACCCATTGCACCTACCAAGTCAAAATAATCCAATTTCACCGAAAGCGAAATTACGTTAATGCAAGGCTAACTCTAAATGGAACAACTATTCCAGAAGATAATCATATTAATTACCTAGGTCTCATGCTTGACCAACAAATTAATTTCCACCTCCACATTTGAAACACAATAAAAAAATGCTATAGAAAAACAATTATACTAAAAAGACTTCTTTCTACATCCTGAGGCTGTAAGGAGAAAACCTTACTCCAGTTTCATAAATGACATATAAGACCCCATATTGACTATGGGCTCATCGTCTATGGTGCATATGCAAAGACCCAGATGCGAAAAATTGAAACAATACAAAACGATATAATGCGTGTCATATTTGGTCTTAGGAAACCCACAAGCACCAAGTTTCTGCTTATGGAGAGTGGATTAACAACAATAAGGGAGAGACGTAGCTCTTTCTTGATAAAACATCTTACAAAAATTGAATCAAATAGCTCACACACCCTACACAATTGGTTAAGAAATCCAGCCATGTATAGAGGCATTGCAGATGAGTATACTAATATTCAGAAGAAGTTCCCTGTACCCGCAAAGTCTATTGCACCTACTTTCCCCTAATCCCCTCCATGGAATTGGTCAATCCCCATAATAAATACTGATTTCTCAAACTGGAACTAAAGATTTAACCCCCATTGCTTTTGTCCAGAAAAAATTTGCTGAACTTAATACAATTACTTATAAAAACCATTTCCAAATATTTGTTGATGGGTCTAAAATGAATGAGAAGGTAGCAAGTGGTGCCTTCCTTCCTCGCCTGAAAATTGTAATGGGTGAGTGATTGTATAATATTGTATCTATAATGTCTGCAGAGTTAAATGTCATAATCATGGCACTAGAACACCTTATGGAAAATAAACCCTTGATTGCTAATTCAAATAATATTATAGTTTATTCTGACTCTATCAAGCCTTGAGTTGCTGTCTTCAGCTCCTCAGTATAAGCTGGATATTGACACTTATCATTGTCTTAGTAATATAGATAATATTTCTTCAAGTGGAATAAGAACTTATCTTCAGTATATTCTTAGCCACTCTGGTATAAGTGGTAATCATCAGGTTGATGAAATAGCAAAAAATGCTATAAATATTGACCAGCCAAGTGGGAAACCAATCCCCATTAGAGATATTTACCGATGGAGACTATCAGATATTATTTTTAATAAGAATAATCCTTCTCTTTCCCCCTTTCCCAATAAGTACTTTTCTAAAATTTATCACAGAATTCGTTCTGGAACAAATGTACTAAACTTTCTTGCATTCTCGTATTAGTTTCATAATTCAAGTGGTTCAGTTCCCCTGTCCCCTCTCTGCAGGTATCCCCTCTCTGAATAATGAAACAATTGACCACTGCCTATTTGAATGTAATATGCTGACGTCTGCTCAGCATACCTTGCATTGTAAACTGTTAAAGTGCTTCAAAAACCACAAATCTTACTATGAGCCAAGGGCCTAGCCGACTATACCTGCACACAGAGCACAGAAATCGATATCTATAATCTTATATTTGAACTCCTTGAGTCGAAAGATCTACTGAAAGATATCTGAGAACATCTAATTAATAAGAGACAGCCAAGCCAGTAGCTCTGTAGCCCACAGAGTGAAGCAAAAGGAAAAGGGCTAAATAGTATCAACTGAAAAGCCCGCCTGCTGTGAAATAGAAGAAGAAGAGAAGACAACACTTTGTATGGAAGCCTGAAATTTTTGGCAGATTGTTAATCCAATGGTTTTGTATGAAGTGACAGTCATTGTGAGTTACTCCCTTTTAAGTGTATTTGCAAGTCTGTATAGCCAGTGGGGTGTAGTCTAGGCTACAGGAAGAGGGCTGTTTATGTGGTTACTAAGTTCATCCCAGTTCTTATGCCTACTAAGCCTACCCAGGCTTACCAAGGTACAGAATCTTATTTTTTTAAATCATTTCATTGCCAGATTCTGGTTTTCAGCTTACAGGCTTGCTAGACGATGCAATTTTGGGCCCCAAATTAAAGCCCTGGGTATAAATTTAGAATTTTGACTCCTGACAAAGAGACATGTCGTCCCGGCGGGGAAGTCCTCCCGGCAAAACCTTTTCCGTTCGTCGACATATGGTTCTTGACTGCTCGGACTCGATCCTGCTGGATTCAAAACGCAAAGCAAAACTGATACAGTGCGTGTTTGAGGTCTGGTCTGAGATTGATAGGAAAACGTTACCTTTCCCTGTTTACCTATCCGGAGGGTTTCCTGACAGGACCAAATCTGTGGAACTCAAGCCTGAGAGTAGTGCTGACAGAGGCAGCAGTCTTACGGCTGACTTGAGCTGCACTCACGAGGAAGCAAACACTCATGTTGTGCTTCACGCAGCGTTCTGTGTTAAAATTGGATGTTCAGACATGATTATCGAAGCCAGTGACACCGATATCGTCGTCATCTTGCTTCAGTGTTTTTCTAAAATTGAGGCACAAACCAGTGCAACACCAAACATCTGGGCTTGCTTCAAGGACAAAGCTGTTTCTGTCATAGAGCTGGCAAATGGACTCCCTGCGTCTTTAGTGAACTCTTTAGGGGCATTTTTTCATTGTTACACCAGCTATGATACGGTGAGCTACATCTATTCAAAAGGCAAGAAAACGATACTCAAAACAGGAATGCCCTGGTTAACTCAAATTTCGGCTGTGACTGACCAAGTTTCAAGAGACATACAAGAGGCCATTGAACTCGAGGATGAAATTGTGAAGTTGAGTCGAGACATTTTGATTGCGTCGTATGAAAAAAAAAAAACTTTGACTGTTTAAACGATCTGCGAGTTCACTTGTTTCCACGTCGCAAAACACTGAAGAGCCTACCTCCAACAGACCACTTGTTCAAGTTCCACGTCAAAATATGTATTTTTCAATGGTCTGTGATGCTACAGGCACTTATGCCTAGTCCCATCTACTTTTCTCCCTTAGATTTTGGGTGGGAGTTAAAAGACGGAAAAGTTTTACCCAAATAATCAACTCTTGTAGCCTGGCCATCTACCATTCAGAAAGTTTCGCCGTACTGCAAGTGTAAAAACTGAGGACAAAAATTCCCCTGTGCAGCTAGGGGCTGCGGTATTCTGTGCTCCTACTGTGGAAAATGTCGTGAAGGGGAGTTTAGTTCTGATAAGGAATATTTATTCTGCATGGGAGTTGTTGATTTGAAAAGACGATGGGTAGTTGGCTGCTTTAGTAATTCGATGGGTTTTTCATGTCATCATTTATTTGTATTTCTGTTTTAAGCAATTCGTAATACTTTGGTTAATAAACTCATTGTTTGTGATGACATCTGTGTAGAGCTTCGCTAGTTTTTTTGTCTGAGATTTAGCGTTACAGTAAAAAAAAAAATTAGTGTGTTGTGGTTAAAAAGACATTCCTTAGCCTCCGGGCATCTTGGATACTGCTGCCTTAGTCGTTGATACTCGGGTTTCTGTAAAAAAAAGGCACATCAGACTCACTGGAACAACAATGTCCACTGAGGAGCCATACACAAGTTGTGAAACCCTAAGTTTCGTGATGTTTGCCGCCTCTTACAAATGTGCCCTTTTTATTTTTCGAATCAGCAAGGTCGATTTAGGGGGGGGGGGAGGGGGTAGGCCCATTTTCCTTAATACCTTTTTCTGTCGGGGTGTATGTCACATTTTTTACTTCTGGCACCCTGATTACTTGGACAAAGAACTTTCAACCCAGCGCACGTCCACTTAGCCAGGACGGCTAAGAGTGTGTTTTAGCTAAATCTCAATTGTCAGCTTTTCAGTTTATCAACGCAAATTTGAACTTGATATTTCTTTAACACCAAGTGCTCTCATTTTCGGCAATGAAAGAATATCAGAGGCAACGCTGTAGCGTTGCCTATAGTAAAGGCATACAGCTCCGATGTTTTATGTTTTTTTCCAGAGGCAGTAAAGCGCCAATGACGCAGTAGGTTTTAGGCTTCTGCAGTGAGACGATACCCAAACTCTTGTTTGTAGTTATTTTTATTCGATTCAAACTTGATTTGCACATTCAATTTAAGTTTCACTCGTTTTAAGATTTATTTATTCATTTACATTAATATATATATTGTATGTTTGTTCGCATTGATTGTTTATTTAGTTTCTGTTCGTTTTAAGTTTCATTTATACTTTAATAGCAAACTCTTCATTTTCGTTTTAAGCTTGATTTTCATATTCAATCTAAGCATTACTCGCTTTAAGATATATTTATTCATTTATATTATTAATTGTTGTATGTTTTATGCTATGACTGTTTATTTAATTTCTGTTCGTTTTGGGTTTCATTTATTCTTTAATTGTAATTTCTGGTCGTTTTGAGTTTGAATTTTAACAGGTATTCATATCTCCTGAGCTTAAGTTTAAAATAACCTTTACTTTTCTTTGAAAAACTTATTTCTTGGAAAGTTTTTTTTTAATTAATATGAATTAAAAGGTGATTTGGCTCTTGCTAATAGCATTCTCTTTTGACGTTTTGTCTTTCTACTTTTGACACTAAGGGTGTGTTTCAGTTAAAATCTCGATTGTCAGCTTTTCAGTTTATCAACAAGATTTGAACTTGACATTTCTTTAACACCAACTACTCTCATTTTTGGCAATGAAAGAATTTAGATTAAAAGGTGATTTGGCTCTTGCTAATAGCGTTCTATTTCGACGTTTTATCTTTCTACATTTGGCACTAAGGGTGTGTTTCAGTTAAAATCTCGATTGTCAGCTTTTCAGTTTATCAACAAGATTTGAACTTTATATTTCTTTAACACCAACTACTCTCATTTTTGGCAATAAAAGAATTTAAATTAAAAGGTGATTTGGCTCTTGCTAATAGCGTTCTATTTCGACGTTTTATCTTTCCACTTTTGGCACTAAGGGTGTGTTTTAGTTATATTTCGATTGTCAGCTTTTCAGATTATCAACAAGATTTGAACTTGATATTTCTTTAACACCAACTAGTCTCATTTTTGGCAATGAAAGAATTTAAATTAAAAGGTGATTTGGCTCTTGCTAATAGCGGTCTATTTCGACGTTTTATCTTTCTACTTTTGGCACTAAGGGTGTGTTTTAGTTTAATCTCAATTGTCAGCTTTTCAGTTTTTCAACAAGATTTGAACTTGATATTTCTTTAACACCAACTGCTCTCATTTTCGGCAATGAAAGAATTTAGATTAAAAGGTGATTTGGCTCTTGCTAATAGCGTTCTATTTCGGCGTTTTATCTTTCTACTTTTGGCACTAAGGGTGTGTTTTAGTTTAATCTCAATTGTCAGCTTTTCAGTTTTTCAACAAGATTTGAACTTGATATTTCTTTAACACCAACTGCTCTCATTTTTGGCAATGAAAGAATTTAGATTAAAAGGTGATTTGGCTCTTGCTAATAGCTTTCTATTTCGACGTTTTATCTTTCTACTTTTGGCACTAAGGGTGTGTTTTAGTTAAATCTCGATTGTCAGCTTTTCAGTTTATCAACAAGATTTGAACTTGATATTTCTTTAACACCAACTACTCTCATTTTTGGCAATAAAAGAATTTAAATTAAAAGGTGATTTGGCTCTTGCTAATAGCGTTCTATTTCGACGTTTTATCTTTCCACTTTTGGCACTAAGGGTGTGTTTTAGTTATATCTCGATTGTCACCTTTTCAGATTATCAACAAGATTTGAACTTGATATTTCTTTAACACCAACTACTCTCATTTTTGGCAATGAAAGAATTTAAATTAAAAGGTGATTTGGCTCTTGCTAATAGCGGTCTATTTCGACGTTTTATCTTTCTACTTTTGGCACTAAGGGTGTGTTTTAGTTTAATCTCAATTGTCAGCTTTTCAGTTTTTCAACAAGATTTGAACTTGATATTTCTTTAACACCAACTGCTCTCATTTTCAGCAATGAAATTATATGAATTAAAACATGATTTGGCTCTTGCTAATAGCATTCTCTTTTGACGTTTTGTCTTTCTACTTTTGGCACTAGGGGTGTGTTTTAGTTAAATTTTGATTTTCAGCTTTTCTGTTTATCAGTTAGATCTGAACTTGATATTTCTTTAACACCAACTGCTCTAACTTTTCAGCAATAAAAGAATACTAATTAAAAGGTGATTTGGCTCTTGATAATAGCGTTTTATTTTCACATTTTTTCTTTCTACTTTTGGTACTAAGGGTGTGTTTTTGCTGTAAATTATTAGGCAACAATTTTCAGATGCGTGTTATCTACCTCTAATTTAAAAAAACAGAAGCCAAACATAAATAATTCGAAAATAATTTTATACAATAGTTAAAAATTCAAAACAGGAATGAAAATTCAAACAGTTATTCCATAAAAAATGTATTCAAGCTTATAGTTGTATTCTTTGAATTTTTAGTCTTAAACTCAGTTTTAATTAATAATTTCCAGAGATATTGTTTTGACTTGCTAAGGAAAATCCTTAACAAGTGCTAGAAATATTTTTCTGTTAGTTCAAAGTAACGCATTTGGTATTATAAGTGATGCTCACAAGTTTTTGTTTGGAGGGCAGAAAACATCTTTTGGGTGTATACTGAATATAATCTTGTTTAGAATATCTACTAGTTTGGACTGGCATTATTTTTAGGCTGAAGCTTGGACAACAACAACAAACTGGTTTCAAGATAAACTGGAAATGAAAAGAGGAGAAAGTACAAAGAATCTAATTGAAAATGGTAACTAATATTTTGCTTCTTCTTTTATATAATTTTTATTTTTATTAGATTATTTGTACTTCTATACTACTATATTCATCAGAGGAACTTGTTTGAACATGCTAAGACCAAAAGTGTATAATTTGTTCATTGTAAAGTTTCTTGTAAACAATTACTAGCATAGAAAAGAATAAATGATTTTAGAAAAAGAAGAAACTTGGTTTCAAAAGAGGTACAACCTTAATGGCAGTCGCACCATCAAATTCAGCATGTTTTACAAACCAGGAGTGGGGGTAAAATTGTGTATGTTTCCTTGGAACCACGGTCACAGATGCCTATTTATTTGATTATTTGTGTCTTTCCATGTCTATTCTTATCGAACCGGCAGTCATAAAATATTGAAATAAAATTAAAATAGAAATTAAAAGTTCTAGTGCCGTTCTGTAAGTAGCAAAATAGGTTGTGTCGCAGCAAATTAGTGTATTGTTCTGTTCCACAGCGTAAAAATACGATTTTGGCCCGAAAAAGTGACAAACATTGTGCCCTTAGATGAGCGATTTCTCTTTTTTTTTAAAGACAGGGGAGTAGAGCTTTAAATTTCTGTTCAAACGAACTCTTACCAGATAAGCTATAACTACTTGGTATGAACTTCTAAATTTGAAATTTTTCTAGATAGCAGCTTGGATCGTCTGTTCTGGGTTTCTTAAACATGTTGAATTCCAAGGTATAAATTATGTCTAGACAACCCAAATTTTCAAAGAGATGCTTTCTCACCCTTCCACTTTTGTCAGTGGTAACACAGTAAAATACTCGTTTATGTTTCACTAGACAGGTTTTTACAATAACTTCTTACCTCAAATTGGGGACTTTGCCAAAATATATTCTTAAGAACGTAGGGAGGCTGTACTGTATGGTCTCCACGTCCATTTGTATTGACCTGAAGTATCCATCACTGAAATAAAAAAAATTGAGCCTATAAAAGGCTTTCCGAGGCTTCAGGCCTCCGCCCGCCCATAGACATATCCACTCAACTATGAAAATAGCAAACTGTGTCGCAATTTAAACATGAATAACTAGTATTTTAGGGTACAAGGGCTGATTAATGGGAAAAAAATACTCAAAATTGTTGAAAAGCCTAATTATAAAATAACTCTTTTCTAGAAATTCCAGATCAAGACGGAAAACTTATCGAGAGAGGTCTCTTTGTCTTAGAAAAAGATGGCACTGATCCACATGAGTTCATTTTGGAAAGCCACTCACGTGGAAGTAATATAGACCCAGAGCGAAATAGAAAACAATTCAAGCCTTGACTTTTGCTTTTGTGTGTATGTTTTGTATTTACAAATATAAAAGCCGTTTGTCTTACTGATTGACTAAATAAATTTTTAACCTTCCCATTTGCTATCGCAGTGATGAATCATGTATTTCGTTTCGCAATTTTAAAGACAGATATTATGTCAAGCATTACCTTGAACATTTTTTCCATGCTCTTGGCTTTATCTGTTTGGATGTGTTTTGTCATATTTGATGGTCTGAGGTGTTGCACAAAAATTTCTTCTTATTGATTTCTTATTGATCTTCTTATTGAAAATGATGCATCGTCTAGCCAGACCATTGTGAGTTAAATTTGCTATAAAATTTTCCTCTAGAGAAGCTTGACGAAACACATATTTTCAAAGATAATTACAAACAGTAAAAGCCTACGGCTTTTTCTTAGTTAGAATTGTAAAAGGCAAATCACAGAAAATCAGAGAGTCAAGTCAGTCAAATATGGCACCTTACCCCAGTGAAACTTGTCAAAAGATAAGTGTGTTGCATCATCATCCATATGACGATTTATTTTAATATTTCAGTTACTAAGGGCTAAAGTTCTCCTTTAATATAATCTCAAAACCTCCAAAAAATGATTTATTTTCCTAATATTTTAATATAGCGCACTCTAATCATCAGATTAATGTTTTTCTCAAAAATGGTACTAACCTCTTTGATGTATTTATCTGATATGTCTATATGTATCATAGGCAGCCCAATGGCGCTGCCGAATGGCGCTGCCGAAATAAAGAACGATGTTGGCACAATGTATTATTTATTTTTTGGGGTTAGACCAGGGCACTTCGCATCGAAGGAGTTGTCGTAGAAACTTCGAAAAGGCCTCTTTCGATTGGAAATTGGAGCAGCTAGTGGCCTTTTTAATAGTCAAAAGTGATTGGAAGGCAACTAACGGCCCTTCCACGCCCATCATTTCCCCAAACACATCCAATCAAAATTTTGAGATAGTCATTTTGTTTAGTGTAGTTGATGTTTAGATTGAAATTATGTTTGTGGGGGAGGAGGACACTCCCCCACAGCCCTCAGTGTAAGGGTTGTAAGTTATGCCCTGGGGGCATATAAGATTTTTAAAGAAATTGTTGTCATAGGAACTTCAAAAAAGGCTCGTTCGACTGGAAATTGAAAGGGCTAGTGCCCTTTTTAATAGTCGAAAGTGATTGGAGTGCAACTAACCCCCTCTCACGCCCGCCTTTTCCCCAAACACATACAATCAAAATTTTGAGATAGCCATTTTGTTCAACGTAGTTGAAAGCTCTGAAACTAAGGTCTTTGAGGATGGCAACCCCCACAACCCTCGGGGTAAGGGTTATAAGTTATGCCCTGGGGACATATAAGGTTTTCATGGAAAGTGTTGTCGTAGAAACTTCAAAAGATACTCATTCGATTGGAAATTGAAATGGATAGTGCCCTTATTAATAGTCGAAAGTGATTGGAATGCGACTAACACCCCTTCCAGGCCCACCATTTATCCAAACACATCCAATCAAAGTTTTGAGATAGCCATTTTGTTCAACGTAGTTGAAAGTTCCAGAAATTAGGTTTTTGAGGATGATAACCCCTTCAGAGCTCTCAAGACAAGGGTTACAAGTTATACCCTCGGGAAATATAAGGATTTCATTGAAAGCTTTGTCGTTGAAACTTCAAAAGGGACCATTCGATTGAAAATTCAAAGTGCTAGTGCCCTTTTTAATAGTTGAAAGTGATTGGAGGGTAACTAAACCCTTCTCACTCCCACCTTTTCCCCAAACACATACAATCAAAATTTTTAGACAACAATTTTGTTCAACTTAGTTGATGGTTTTGGAAATTAGATCGTTAGGGATTACACCCTACAACCCTCAGAGCAAGGGTTGTAAGTTTTGCCCTGGGGCCATATAAGGTTTTTACAGAAAATGTTGTCGTAGAAACTTCAAAATGGGTTCATTCCATTCGAAATTGAAATAGCTAGTGGCCTTTTTAATAGTCAAAAGTAATTGGAGAGCACCTAATCTCCTCTCACGCTCACCATTTTCCCAAACGCATACAATCAAAATTTTCAGAAAGCCATTTTTCTCAACGTAATTGAAAGTTCTGTAAACTATGTCTTTGAGCATGACAACCCCCTCCCCACAGCCCTCGGGGCATGGTTTATATGTTATACCCTGGGGGCATATGAGGATTTAATAGAAAGTGTTTTCGTAAAACTTCAAAAAGGGCTCATTCGATTGAAAATTAAAGGAACTAATGCCTTTTTTAATAGTTCAAAGAAATTGGAGGGCAACTAACCCCCCTCTAACGCCCACAATTTCCCCGAGCATATTCAATAAAAATTTAAAGATATCCATTTTGTTCAACGTACTTAAAAATTCTGGAAATTAGGTCTTTTAGGAAGACAACCCCCTCAGAGCCCTCAGGGCAAGGCTTGTAAGTTATACCCTGAGTGCATATAAGGTATTTATAGAAAGTGTTATCTTCTTCTTCAAACTTCAAAAAGGGCTCATTTGATTAGAAATTGAAAGGGCTAGGGCCCTTTTTAATAGTCAAAAGTGAACGGAGAGCAACTAGCCTCCCTCTCACGCCCGCCATTTCCCTAAACACATTCAATTAAAATTTTAAGATAGCCGTTTTGTTCGACGTAGTTAAAAGTTCTGGAAATTATGATTTTGAGGATGACAAACCACCTAAAGCCCGTCAGGGCAAGGGTTGTAAGTTATGCCCTGGGGGCATATAAGATTTTTATAGAAAGCATTTTCGTAGAGACTTCAAAAAGTGCTCATTCGATTGAAAAATGAAAGGGCTGGTGCCTTTTTTAATAGTCGAAAGTGATTGCAGGGCAACTAGCCCCCCTCTCAAGCTCACCATTTCCCCCGAAGACATCCAATCAAAATTTTGAGATGGGCATTTTGTTCAACGGAAATGAAAGTTCTGGAAATTAGGTCTTTCAGGATGACACTTCCCCCAGAGCCCTCAGGGCTAAGGTTGTAAGCTATGCCTTGGGGGCTTATTAGTTTTTTTTTTATATAGAAAATGTTGTCGTAGAAACTTCAAAAGAAGCTCATTAAATTGGAAACTGAAAGGGCCTGAAAACTTTTTAATAAGCTTGTCGAAACTGATTGGAGGGCAACTAACCTCCCTCTGACGCCCACCAGTTCTCCAAACACATCCAATCAAAATTTTGAGATGGCCATTTTTTTCAAAGTAGTTGAAAGTTCTGGATATTATGTCTTTGAGGATGATCAACCCTTCCCCCTCCCCACAACCTTCAAGGCAAGGGTTGTAAGTTATGCCCGTGGGGCATATAAGGTTTCTATAGAGCGTTGTAATATAAACTCCCCACAACCTTTAAGGCAAGGGTTGTAAGTTATGCCCGTGGGGCATATAAGGTTTCTATAGAGCGTTGTAATATAAACTTCGAAGGGCTAGTGCCCGTTTTGATAGTCAAAAGTGATTGGAGTAATGCTAACACCCCGCCCACGCCCATCACTTCTCCAAACACATCCAACAAAAATTTTTATATAGCAATTTTGCTCAACGTAGTTGATAAGTTCAGAAATTATGTCTATGAGGATGATATATAAAGGGTTGTAAGTTATGCCCTGGGGGCATATAAGGCTTTATAGAAAGTGTTATCGTAAAAAGTTCAAAAAGGGTTCATTCGATTGGAGATTGAAAGCGCTGGTGCCCTATTTAATAGTCGAAAGTGATTGGAGGACAACTAAAGCCCCTTTCAAGCCTACTATTTCCCCAAACACAATCCATACAATTTTTTTAGATAGACATTTTGTTCAACGCTGTTGAAAGTTCTGGAAATTAAGTCTTAGCCAGTAATGTCGTAGAAACTTCAAGAATGACTCATTCAATTGGGAATTGAGAGGACTAGTGCCCTTGTTAACAGTCAAAAGCAATCGGAGGGTGAATGCCCCCCATACCCATCATTTCCCCGAACACTTCCGATCAACATTTTGATAAAGCCATTTCGTTGAACGTAGTTGAAGGGTCCGGAAATTAATTGTTTGAGTATGACAACCCCCAACAGCCCTAAGGGCTAAGGTTGTAAGTTATGTCCTTGGGGCATATAATGTCATATGGACCGTCTTGTCGTAAAAACTTCAAAAAGGGCTCTTTCGATTGAAAATTGAGAGGGATATTTCATTTTTTAATAGTCAAAAGAAATCAGAAGAAGAATCACACACCCCCCCCCTAACACCCATCATTTCCCCAAACATTTTCGATCAACATTTTGATATCCCGTTTTCTTCAACGTAGTTGAAAGGTCTGGAAATTATGTCTTTGAGGATGACAACCCTCACCCCATAGCCCTCATGAAAAGGGCTGTAAGTTATGCCCTTGGGGCATATAACGTTTGTATAGAAAGTTTTGTTATAGAAGCTCCAAAGGGGCTCATTCGATTGGAAATTGGGAAGACTATTGCCTTTTTTATAGCCTCTCACCCCTACATACACCTTATTGTCTCGAAATGCGTCTAATAAAAATTTCGAGATAGCCATTCTATTCAAAATGGTCTAAATATCATACAACACGGCTTTTGGGGTTAAAACAAACCCCAGAGGTTAGGGGCAAGGGTTGTAAGTTATGCCCGTGGGGCATATAAGGTTTCCATAGAGCGTTGTAATATATAACTTCGAAGGGCTAGTGCCCGTTTTAATAGTCAAAAGTGATTGGAGTAATGCTAACACCCCTCCCACACCCACCAATTCCCCAAAAACATCCAACGAAAATTTTGAGATAGCGAGTTTGTTCAACGTAGTTGAAAGTTCTAGAAATTAGATTTTTGAGGATGATAACTCCTTCAGAGCCCTCAAGACAAGGGTTACAAGTTATACCCTGGGGGAATATAAGGATTTCATTGAAAGCTTTGTCGTTGAAACTTGAAAAAGGGCGCATTCGATTGAAAATTCAAAGTGCTAGAACCCTTTTTAATAGTTGAAAGTGATTGGAGGGTAACTAAACCCTTCTCACTCCCACCTTTTCCCCAAACACATACAATCAAAATTTTTAGACAACAATTTTGTTCAACTTAGTTGAAGGTTTTGGAAATTAGATCGTTAGGAATTACACCCTACAACCCTTAGAGCAAGGGTTGTAAGTTTTGCCCTGGGGCCATATAAGGTTTTTACAGAAAATGTTGTCGTAGAAACTTCAAAAAGGTTTTATTCCATTCGAAATTGAAATCGCTAGTGGCCTTTTTAATAGTCGAAAGTAATTGGAGAGCACCTAATCCCCTCTCACGCTCACCATTTTCCCAAACGCATACAATCAAAATTTTCAGAAAGCCATTTTTTTCAACGTAATTGAAAATTCCGTAAACTATGTCTTTGAGCATGACAAACCCCTCCCCACAGCCCTCGGCGCATGGGTTATAAGCTATACCCTGGGGGAAAATGAGGTTTTTATAGAAAGTGTTTTCGTAAAACTTCAAAAAGGGCTCATTCGATTGAAAATTGAAGCAGCTAGTGTCTTTTTAATAATTCAAAGAAATTGGAGGGCAACTAACCAACCTCTAATGCCCACCATTTCCCCAAACATATTCAATAAAAATTTAAAGATATTAATTTTGTTCAACCTACTTAAAAATTGTGGAAATTGGGTCTCTTAGGAAGACAACCCCCTCAGAGCCCTCAGGGCAAGGCTTGTAAGTTATACCCTGAGTGCATATAAGGTTTTTATAGAAAGTGTTGTCTTCAACTTTAAACTTCAAAAAGGGCTCATTTGATTTGAAATTGAAAGGGCTAGGGCCCTTTTTAATAGTCAAAATTGAACGGAGAGCAGCTAGCCTCCCTCTCACGCCCGCCATTTCCCTAAACACATTGAGTTAAAATTTTGAGATAGCCGTTTTGTTCAACGTAGTTAAAAGTTCTGGAAATTATGATTTTGAGGATGACAAACCCCCTAAACCCCGTCAGGGCAAGGGTTGTAAGTTATGCCCTGGGGGCATATAAGATTTTTATAGAAAGAATTTTCGTAGAGACTTCAAAAAGCGCTCATTCGATTGAAAACTGAAAGGGCTGGTGCCTTTTTTAATAGTCGAATGTGATTGGAGGGCAACTAGCCCCCCTCTCAAGCTCATCATTTCCCCCGAAGACATCCAATCAAAATTATGAGATGGGTATTTTGTTCAACGGAAATGAAAGTTCTGGAAATTAGGTCTTTCAGGATGACACTTCCCCCAGAGCCCTCAGGGCCAAGGTTGTAAGCTATACCCTGGGGGCTTATAAGTTTTTTTTTTATAGAAAATGTTGTCGTAGAAACTTCAAAAGAAGCTCATTAAATTGGAAACTGAAAGGGCCTGAAGAACTTTTTAATAAGCTTGTCGAAACTGATTGGAGGGCAACTAACCTCCCTATGACGCCCACCAGTTCTCCAAACACATCCAATCAAAATTTTGAGATAGCGATTTTCTTCAAAGTAGTTGAAAGTTCTGGATATTATGTCTTTGAGGATAATCAACCCCTCCCCCTCCCCACAACCTTCAAGGCCAGGGTTTTAAGTTATGCCCGTGGGGCATATAAGGTTTCTATAGAGCGTTGTAATATAAACTCTCCACAACCTTCAAGGCAAGGGTTGTAAGTTATGCCCGTGGGGCATATAAGGTTTCTATAGAGCGTTGTAATATAAACTTCGAAGGGCTAGTGCCCGTTTTAATAGTCAAAAGTGATTGGAGTAATACTAACAGCCCTCCCACGCCCACCACTTCCCCAAAAACATCCAAGAAAAATTTTGAGATAGCGATTTTGTTCAACGTAGTTGAAAAGTTCAGAAATTATGTCTGAGTATGACATTACCCCTACAGCCCTCAGTGCAAGGGTTGTAAGTTATGCCCTGAAGGCATATAAGGTATTATAGAAAGTGTTATCGTAAAAAGTTCAAAAAGGGTTCATTCGATTGGAGATTGAAAGCGCTGGTGCCCTATTTAATAGTCGAAAGTGATTGGAGGACAACTAAAGCCCCTTTCAAGCCTACTATTTCCCCAAACACAATCCAAACAAAATTTTGAGATAGACATTTTGTTCAAAGTAGTTGAAAGTTCTGGAAATTAGGTCTTTGCCTGTGTTGTCGTAGAAACTTTAAAAATGACTCATTCAATTGGGAAATGAGAGGACTAGTGCCCTTGTTAATAGTCAAAAGCAATCGGAGGGTGAATGCCCCCTATACCCATCATTTCCCTGAAAACTTCCGATTAACATTTTGGTTTAGCCATTTTGTTGAACGTAGTTGAAGGGTCCGGAAATTAATTGTTTGAGTATGACAACCCCCAACAGCCCTCAGGGCTAAGGTTGTAAGTTATGTCCTCGGGGCATATAATGTCATATTGACCGTCTTGTCGTAAAAACCTCAAAAAGGGCTCTTTCGATTGAAACTTGAGAGAGCTATTTCACTTTTTAATAGTCAAAAGAAATCAGAGGAAGAATCACTCCCCCCCCCCTAACACCCATCATTTCCCCAAATATTTCCTATCAATATTTTGATATCGCCATTTTTTTCAACGTAGTTGAAAGGTCTGGAAATTATGTCTTTGAGGATGACAACCCTCCCCCCATAGCCTTCATGACAAGGGTCGTAAGTTATGCCCTTGGGGCATATAACGTTTGTATAGAAAGTTTTGTTATAGAAGCTCCAAAGGGGCTCATTCGGTTGGAAATTGGGAAGACTATTGCCTTTTTTATACCCTCTCACCCCTACATACACCTCTTATTGTCTCGAAATGCGTCTAATAAAAATTTCGAGATAGCCATTCTATTCAAAATGGTCTAAATATCATATAACACGGCTTTTAGGGTTAAAACAAACCCCAGAGGTTAGGGGCAAGGGTTGTAAGTTATGCCCGTGGGGCATATAAGGTTTCCATAGATCGTTGTAATGTAAACTTCGAAGGGCTAGTGCCCGTTTTAATAGTCAAAAGTGATTGGAGCAATGCTAACACCCCTCCCACGCCCACCACTTCCCCAAAAACATCCAACAAAAATTTTGAGATAGTGATTTTGCTCAACGTAGTTGATAAGTTCAGAAATTATGTCTATGAGGATGACATTCCCCCTACAGTCCTCAGTGCAAGGGTTGTAAGTTATGCCCTGGGGGCATATAAGGCTTTATAGAAAGTGTTATCGTAAAAAGTTCAAAAAGGGTTCATTCGATTGGAGATTGAAAGCGCTGGTGCCCTATTTAATAGTCGAAAGTGATTGGAGGACAACTAAAGCCCCTTTCAAGCCTACTATTTCCCCAAACACAATCCAAACAAAATTTTGAGATAGACATTTTGTTCAACGTTGTTGAAAGTTCTGGAAATTAAGTCTTAGCCAGTGTTGTCGTAGAAACTTCAAGAATGACTCATTCAATTGGGAATTGAGAGGACTAGTGCCCTTGTTAACAGTCAAAAGCGATCGGAGGGTGAATGCCCCCCATACCCATCATTTCCCCAAACACTTCCGATCAACATTATGATATAACCATTTTGTTGAACGTAGTTGAAGGGTCGGAAAATTAATTGTTTAAGTATGACAACCCCCAACAGCCCTCAGGGCTAAGGTTGTCAGTTATGTCCTTGGGGCATATAATGTCATATGGACCGTCTTGTCGTAAAAACTTCAAAAAGGGCTCTTTCGATTGAAACTTGAGAGAGCTATTTCACTTTTTAATAGTCAAAAGAAATCAGAGGAAGAATCACTCCCCCCCTAACACCCATCATTTCCCCAAAAATTTCCGATCAACATTTTGATATCCCGTTTTCTTCAACGTAGTTGAAAGGTCTGGAAATTATGTCTTTGAGGATGACAACCCTCCCCCCAAATCCCTCGTGACAAGGGTTGTAAGTTATGCCCTTGGGGCATATAACGTTTGTATAGAAAGTTTTGTTATAGAAGCTCCAAAGGGGCTCATTCGATTGGAAATTGGGAAGACTATTGCCTTTTTTATACCCTCTCACCCCTACATACACCTCTTATTGTCTCGAAATGTGTCTAATAAAAATTTCGAGATAGCCATTCTATTCAAAATGGTCTAAATATCTTATAACACGGCTTTTGGGGTTAAAACAAAGCCCAGAGGTTAGGGGCAAGGGTTGTAAGTTATGCCCAGGGGGTATTAAAGGTTCTTATGGAAGGGATAGTTGTTTAACTTAGGACGATGCTCAGTCTTTCTCCCTGAAAAATACGACGTCAATATAAAGCAAACAGAAAATAATAAAAAAAAACTGTTTGTACAAAACAAGTTTTTTTTTTTTTAAAGTAAAGAACTCCATTAAACCAAAAATGGACAAAAATAGAATAAAAAAATCTACTTGGTATATAACTACCACAAATCAGTATCAATAAATAAATGAAACCCAAAACAAACAGAAATTAAAATAAGTCAAACTCAAAACTAGCAGAAATTAAACTGAGTAGGGTTCTAAACCCTATGCTTTCTAAAAACCAGAATATAATTTCTACTTAACCGAAAAAAATAATTTTAAATGTTTTCACTTATAACTTTCAGAAAATAAAAATTAATTAAGATTTTAAGGAACAAATATCAGCATATGTATTTTAAACTGACAATGCACAATTTTTACTGTAAATTCGTTCGATTTTTATCAGTAAAGTACAAATTATATTTTGACTCTTAGAAAGCATAGTGTTTAGAACCATACTCAGATTAATTTCTGCTCGTTTGGAGTTTGACTTATTTTAATTTCTGTTTGTTTTGGGTTTCATTTATTTATTGATGCTGATTTGTGGTAGTTGCATGCTTGGTAGATTATATTATTCTATTTTTGTTAATTTTTGGTTTAGTAGAGTTCTGTACTTTTTTGAAAAACTTATTTTGTGCAAAATTTTTTTTTTTGGTTAATACCTTGCAAGGATAGAATCTTCGCTAAAGCTCTTCTATCTCCTAAATTAAAAGCTTGTTCATGATATATGAAACCGAGGAGTGATGAATCAGGCACTTCTCAATTATTGAACTAAGAGTGAAAATCTGCTTGGTATATCCCTTCTCCTTCCTAAATTCACTCAATGCTTCTGTTGAAACTTGATCTACAGCATTTCTAAGTCTAAAAGTATCATATTAATAAGTAAATTGCTATCTAGAGAGACCAGGCTAATGCCTCTATTATTACCACACTCATCATCTTCTCTTATAAAGGGGTTTGATTAAAGTTTTCCTAAAATCACTACGTACTTCCCCCTTTTCAAAAACCATATTCCTGATTTGCATTAATTTATCCTTAACTTCACAACCACCATTAAAAAAAAAAAACTCATTTACCACGCTATCAGCACCTGGCGTCTTATTATTTTCAATCTTGTTAGTATCGTCTTATTATTTTCAATCTTGAAACTTGATCTACAGCATTTCTAAGTCTAAAAGTATCATATTAATAAGTAATTTGCTACCTAGAGAGACCAGGCTAATGCCTCTATTATTACCACACTCATCATCTTCTCTTATAAAGGGGTTTGATTAAAGTTTTCCTAAAAGCACTACGTACTTCCCCCTTTTCAAAAACCATATTCCTAACTTTCAGTAATTTATCCTTAACTTCACAACCACCATATTAAAAAAACAACTCACTTACAACACTGTCAGCACCTGGCGTCTTATTATTTTCAATCGTGTTAGTACTGTCTCTTATTCGTCCCCACAAAATAAATCTTCCTTTACGTCTAGGCTATCACAAACTTTTCCATTCTTTTCTATATCATTTCTTGTAACTTTATCATGGTTTCGCACAATTATTAAAATGATCTGCTAATCTCTCTTTAGCTCTCCTTAGAACTTACTGAGACCCCGTACATATCTTTAACTGGGACAAGTCAAGATTGACTATTCCCAATAAATTTTTAACATACCAATACAATATTTCACTATTATGCCGTCTTACTTAACCTTCCAAACCTTAAGAAATTTTATCCATAGCCTCCAATTTTACCTCTTTAATTCATGTTTTAGCGTTTTTTTTTACTTTCTCTACGTTTATCTTGTTCTTACATGATCTATGACTCAAATACTGCCTGTACAAACCCTTCCTCTTTTCTACTAAACTTAAATCGTTTTCACTAGTATTCCTAGCTGAGTTTCTAACTTTCGTTCCTAAGACAAGATCTGCTACTCAACAAACTATTTCCTAAAAAAATTTCATCCATCTTATGCATAGTCAAATTTTATGCTCTTTAGTTTAATATTTAACTGTACCTGGAAAGTTTCACCCAAATTTTCATCCTGGTATCTATGAACGTCATAACTTCCCAGAACATTAGTTACCTTTCCCTAATTTCAGCTCTCGATTAACATTAGACACTTCTAGATGGTGATCTTTACTTCGATATCAATGACATCACTCATATATACTCAAGCATCTTGTACTGAACTTGCCAGTCTTCGGTTCAAAATAACATAGTCAAAAAGGTCTTACCATCATGTGGGTACCATGTTAACTTATCATAAGCCATTTTGTGACCAAATATTGAATGGGTTAAAACTCGTTTGGTATACTGACAAAATTACAGCAGTCCGTAACCGTTCATGTTTTCTTTATCCAAACAAAATTCACCTAGGCTAGGATAGGGGAGAGTCGGGTACGTTGGGACGCGGGGCCATTGAGACACTTGTACTTTTGACAGAAAAGTTTAAGCTAAAAATCTGCCGCTACTCACACCTCAAACGCCATCTCTTGGACTATTTGTGGATGTAGTATAGCGTCCGCATGTGCAACTTTCTATCACAAAATTTTTGTAAGAATTTTTTATGTGGTTTTTCAAAAACATTTTTGCTTTGCAAAATTCTACGGTACTCTTAGGTAAGCAGCTTCTAGAAAATTGCTTATAGTCCATTAGATAGAAAAATTTATAAGCTTTTTGATGGTATCAATTTCGTTGTGTTCTTCTGTCATCTAGTGGCTGATCTATTTTATTTCCTTAAGTTCGTACTGTTAGGGTACTCCGGGACGCGTGTTCCTGGGTACACTGGGAGAGGTTCAGTTCATTGTGTCCCAGGGTACCCTTGATTGCTTTAGCCTAGAGAACTTTCAAGAGTATGCTTCTTGTCTTATGTTGACTTCTTTCTTTCGTTTTTCTACTCTCGATGGGCATTGTGTTATTAAGTAGCTACAACAATCCTAAAACAAACTCCCAAAAATCAAATATTTTACAATCCAGCCCAATCGAATCCCTCTCAACACAATGTATAATCTATACAAAATTCATAAGAATCCTATACTATTTCTACATTCCCTAAAAATTCACTCAATTTTTTTTCATAAAATAAACTCCACTAATTCAAATCTAAGTCATCAAATCTAAGACCTCAAATCGAAAACCTACAATCTAAGTCTCAAATACATCAAATCTAAACTCTATAAAATTTTTTTCTTTATATCATACAAAATCATATATTATTTCTATATTCTATAAAACTATATTCAATCTGAAGCTCCATACATTCCAATTATTCAATTAAATTTAAATCTTACCTAATATATAAACTTAGAAGAACTTAAACTTAGTATATAAACGAAAAACTCTTTCTTTCGTATTAGTATGCCAAAAACAAGAAAAGCTGATCCGTCGCTTTACGCCTGGAATGAGGAGGACACGAAGAAAGCAGTACAAGCTCACCTTTATGGCATGCCACTTCGAGCAGCTACTGAAGTTCAATGTCAAGTGGTCAACTCTTAGCAGATATACCACTGCGTTTCGTCACAGAACGGATGAAGAAAAAGAAGAGTTTAGTTACACTCCCGCCTATGACAATAGGCGAGTATTTACGATTGAGCAGGAGCTTTAACTTGAAGAGTACATCCTTCAAGCAGCCCGAACGCACTATGGTCTCTCCAGGAAGAGACCCAGAGAGCTTGCTTGGCTTTGTCGAAACGAAACGGACTTGCATATCCGTCAACCTGGGACAAAGAAAAGTCTGCAGATAAAGACTGGTTGTATGGCTTTCTTAGAAAACATCCTTCGATTTTGCTTCGAAGGCCGGAACCTACAAGTATCCAGAGAAATTTTGGTTTCAATCTTGTTGCTGTTGACACTTTTTACAGGAATTTCGGAGAGTTTTATTCAAAATACAAGTTCCTTGTTAGCCGGATCTTCAACCTTGATGAGACTGGGCTCACGAATGTCTAGACCAAGTGTCGAAGAGTGCTGAGCCCGAAGGGAGTAAAGCAGCTTGGTGCTACGACTTTTCAAGAGAGAGGAAAGCTGGTGACCATGGTGGGGACTATAAATATCATGGGAGGATTTATTCTAGCCTTTCTGATTTTCCTATGGGCACGTTTTGTAAAAAGGCTTCTTGATGGAGCCCCCCCCCCACAGACTGCTGTAATAGCGAGCGGCAAGCTTGGAAATGCTTGGATGACAAAGGATCTGTTTTTGCTGTGTTTGGAGCACTTTGTATCGCATGTCCACCCATCTCCTGAGAATCCTGTCTTGATTCTGAAGGACAATCATGAAAGTCACACCAGTTAAGGTGCAATTTTGTTGACCAAAGAAAAGGGAATGCATTTACTTACGATCCCGCCGCACATATCATCTAGGTTGCAACCTCTCGACGTTTCGGTTTATGGATCTTTAAGGACTTACTGGTCACAGGCAATGGAGAACTGGTTGAGACTTCACCCTGGTCGAGTAGTAACAGAATATGAGATCGGTGAATTACTGGGGGTTGCTTTTCCTTAGGCCTTCTCTCAGACTAACATCACTAGCGGATTCTCAAAGCCTGGAATTTTCCCACTGAATACTGGAGTGTGGCAAGAGTCTGACGTTCTTCCTGCTTCGCGACGAGACGATACTACTGAGTCGGGAAATCAGTCTACCACTGTTGAACAAAATTTATACCAGATCCGCAGGAGGTTCGGTTGAGCCAGAGTCCCAGTACTACGACCCATTCAACCTCGTTTGTTGTGCCAGAAGATGTTATATCCCTGCCAAAAAGGGAAGCTACACACAGAAAGACAGGTAGGAAGCCTGGAGTATCCAAGATATTGACTTATACACTGGTGAAAGACTCGATCAAAGCTGCAGAAAACGACAGGAGGGCAGAAAAAGAGAAGAAGGATCTCAAGAAAAGCAAGAAAGAGGCTCCTGCCAAAAAGCTGAAGATTCAGAAGAAAACTACCAAGTGATTGCTGACGTTCAGTGACGAAAGCGGAGATAAAGCAGGACCAGAGGACTTTGAGTGTGACGACAATTCTGACGACTCGTTCTGCTGTGAAGATTTTCGATTGGGGGAAGAGAAAAATCCGACTGTAAGTTTAGGAGATATTGAGCTTTAAGTTGAACTTGTCTCAGGGTTCCCGACTCTCCGCTACCATTTATCTCCATTTCCACCAACATAGGCATTAAAATCTCCAAATAAAATACCATATTTCTACGTGAAATTCTGTTATTGTTCCTGTACCTCTAAGTAATATTCATCAGAGTTGCGACTATCTCTATCAGTCGGTTCTACAGGGGCAAATACTTCAATGGCTGAGTCTTGCTCTGTTTAGTCATAAAATTGCTCTAGCATCCTATTATTGATACTTTCCCAACCTAAGCAAAATATAGGAGCACATCGCGGGCGCTGCTCCCTGTTTGTGCAATCTACACTTCCCGTCTGGGTAAATAAATTCTGTTTCACCTTATTTCACGATTCCTACTCCTGGGATATTAGTTTCTAATATTCCTAACAAGTCCAGTTCAAAACATCGGAATTCTTCAAATGAAATTCCATAGGATAGTTTTTTTAACGTTGTAGCATTCCAAGTTGCAATTTTTTTTATTATTTGAATCATAACCTCTCTGCCAGATATTGGTGTACTTATTATTTTATGTATATATGATTGGAAAATAAATGAACCTGAACAGCAACAGGTCTGGGGACCTATAAACCATGGACAGAGGCCTAGTGTCCATCTTGACCACAACTTGGTTTTCCGAAATTCATGATGCTCTTCTATCAATGAGAGTCGATATCGTGCACACGCGATGTCAAGCCTATTACCTCTGACTAATTACATACTCATGATTAAAAGCATTATCATGGTTGCAAACAAAGGCACCGGTACAAAATTTCCCAGGGGATGGGGGGTGCGCAAGGCCAAAATATCAGTGGTGGTTCGGTGACAGGGAATATATTTCAGGATTTTTCTAACGTTGGAATAAATTTGTCTTTAAATACTTTTTGAAAAAAAAACTCTCAAATAAAAAGAGCAATTAAATTGCATGCAAAATGAAACAAAATATAGTAAATTTTAAAGGGCAAGGATACCTGGCAAATGGATCAATTTGTTTAATCAATAATATATTTAATTATTATGGATTTAATCTTAAAAGAAAATCAAACTCAAATCAAAATTACAGAAAGATTGCTTCCGTAGATCATAACAAATGTAGACTTGTCTTTATGCAATTTCCTACACCTTAGAATAGTTTACAGAAGAATGCTAAAAAAATCATCCTGCACGTTTTGATTTTATAACAGTAATGTAAGATTTACCTATTTCACAACTGGACTATTTTCCCCCTGAAACTTAAATCTCTTATAAATTCAGACGTTAAAAAATACAATACCGAAAGAAAAACATATATTTCATATTTCAATGATCTCTGTTTGGATTTTGATGGGCAATCAAACGGTTCGTGGTAATGAACTATAAGTACGGTGCGACCCGGATCAATAATAACGGAAAGTCTAAAAAACTGAATTTTGATACTACTTGATATATAAAAGGAATTGGTTTATCATGCTGATTCCAAATATATAGGTTTTATTAAGTTTAGTTTTACCGATCAAAAGCTACGAGCCTGAGAAAATTTGTCTGATTTTCTAAGAAAGGGGAAAGACCCTCTTGAAGTCATATAATTTTAATTAAAATCCCACCATCAGATTCAGCGTATCGAACAACCCTACTGTAGAGGTTTCAAGCTCATATCTGCAAAAACGTGGAATTTTGTAATTTTTGCAAGTAGAAAGATCACGGATGTGTGTTTATTTACTTTTTTTTGTTTTTTTTCCCTAGGAGTGATCGTATCGACGCAGTGGCCTAGACCCTCGAGAGATGGTTCATTTTAATGGAAATGAATCTAGTGCCTTTTTTTAGCTGGCCAAAATAATTGGAGGGTAACTAAGCCCCCTCCCACGCCACCTTTTTCCGAAAATCGCCTGATCGAAATTTTGAGGTAGCTTTTTTCTTCAGCATATTTTAAAGGCCCAATAACTTTGCCCTTAGAGATAAAACTACCCCCCACAACCCCAGGGGAAAGGTTTTTAAGCTATTAAATTAGCATATGTTTTATTTGTTATTGGTAATATACATATATTTTTCGGGTGGGGAGGGGAGGAAGAACTTTCTGCTGGGAAGATTTTACACTGAGAAAATTTTTCATGGAGAGGGAAGTTTCTGGGGGGGGGGGGCGAGCTTTTCAGGGGAAATTATTCACTTGGTGGATTTGCCAGAATTTCTATACGAAAGCTCTTTATGTCTTGCTTTTTCTTTACCGATTCAATTTTAGGCGTGGAGATGCTAAGGGTAATTGTCCGGGTTAAATTTTTGGCAGGATTGAATTGTCCAGAGGATATTTCTCTGGGGAAGGGGATTTTTCTGCGGAGGTGGAGCCAGGTATCCTCGCGTTATTAAAAAAACCGATCAGATATCAAATACAAAAAAATATTTTTTCAACTGAAAGTAAGAAGCGACATTAAAATTTAAAACAAGCAGAAATTATTTCGTATATGAGGGGAGTAGAGCGCAACCGGCGGATTTGTCGGGACGTATAGGAATTACTTTGCAGGGACGTATAGGAAATACTTTGCAGGGACGTATAGGAAATACTTTGCAGGGACGTATAGGAAATACTTTGCAGGGGCGTATAGGAAATACTTTGCAGGGAAGTATAGGAAATACTTTGCAGGGACGTATAAGAAATACTTTGGAGGGACGTATAGGAAATACTTTGCAGTGACGTAAAGGAATTACTTTGCAGGGACGTATAGGAAATACTTTGTAGGGACGTATAGGAAAAACTTTGCAGGGACGTATAGGAAATACTTTGCAGAGACGTATAAGAAATACTTTGCAGAGACGTATAGGAATCACTTTGCAATTTGCTTGCCTTACGTTCGTTGGCGCCTTTCCAGAGCATGTACTTATGGATTCTACGACCTCCCTAGGGATCACTGTGCTATTCTATAGAGGCCATAGGAACCACGTTCTATAGAGGCCCTAGGAGCTACTGAAATGCATCAAGTTGAATGAACTTTATCTAGGCCACCCTTTTAGGGCACTTTTCACCTTTCAAAGAGAGTGAGTAGCCCCACGCATCTATGTTCTATTCCTACGGGTTTATGTTCCTTACCAAGCTATTTGCCTGGTTTATCTTCCTTGACATGCATCAATTGATACGGGCGGTACAAGACTTGGTAGGCATATTTTTCTAAGTTCAATGGCCAAACTTTATCGTCACATTACGTATTCAAAAGGTTTATTGCGCCTTCTGTAAAAAATACTAGATTCAGTCATAGAGTAAGGAAATCATGTTATTCGTATAAATAATTTTTTTTACTAAAGATATATCCAAGCTGCGCGTGTTTCTGACTCAAAAATTCTCAGACACTAATAACCTCTAGGCTGAAGGTACCTTGGATCTTGTCAAGAATTGACTTGCATATGGTGTTAAATCATTTACCAAAAAATAACCCTATTTGCAAAAAAGGGTATAGCATTTGCGAATTGGACTGTGTAAACGATATTAATTGTTGATTGAATAATAGGGGCGTGAATGATCCTAATTAGTGATCGGACCGTATGAACGCGATAAAAAAGGGCTAAACTAATTATCAGTTAAGGTAACCCCGAAGGGCTTGTTAACTCAGGCAATTTGTTATAAATTGGGAACAACATCAATCTATGAAAATGGGTAACGATGTTAGAATGACGTTGTGACTTGACCTAGCTTTACTTCTTCGATGTATTCTGTATAATCCACAAGTGGCGTTTGAACAGTGTTGTCAATTTAAAATAGGGTCTAACTTTGTAGTATACTAAAAAACTGATACTAATAGAGATATAGATGTCAAGAAAAGAATTTTAATAATGAAATTCAGAACAACCCTTAGAAATCCTTTTAAATAAAGTAGTGATGTGATTATAGGTTTGAAGCATCATGGATCATAAGCACCAATGACCCTAACCACCAAAGACCTCAGCCCCCAAAGGTCCCATACCTCCGACCTCCAAGGGGCCCTTAACCCGAACCTTTTGGCCCCCCCCCAGTTTTTTGATTTTTTTTTGTTTTTTTTAACTTTTTTATTAGTTTTTTTAACATGTGTTTTTTCAACTTTTTTTACATCTCTTAGAATGACAAGTAACATACTTAAAACAGAAAATAAATCACAATTAATATTTTCCAAATTCAAAATGAGAATGATATAGAAATGTTAGTCGTGACTTTTACTATTAGAAAAATATTGTTTGTAGTAGAAGTTTTTTTTATTGGACTAAATTTTTTTTACTTTTTTTATTATTTTTTTAACATGATATATTTTTCAACCTTTTTATATCTCTTAGAATGACATGTAACATACTTAAAAAAATCACATTTAATATTTTCCAAATTCAAAATGAGAATGATATAGAAATGTTAGTCGTGACTTTTACTATTAGAAAAGTATTATTTGTAGTAGCACTATTTTTTAATTGGACTAAATCTTTTTTTGGACTCCGAAATTATTCAACTTTTTTTACCTATCTTCAAATGACATGAAATATGCTTATGGCTATAACAATTGTACTCTATGCTTGCTCAGAGACACGATGCGGCTTTCCCACTGGTACTTTATGGCGGGTTATCGACACTACCTAGTTTATTGCATGTGCTCAATCAGTATTTTTTTATGCAGTGGAACGATAAACACATAAGTTATATCTTTAAAAAAGTGAAGATGGAGAATTTTAAGAAATTGTGTTCACATGATAGTGTTATTGTAGCATTGAATGCTGAAATGGAGAAGTATTTAACTCTGAAATAAGCACAAGTGGTAGCACTTTCGGAAACGTATGCGTGCGTTGTCATGACAGCAAGGAATTAAATTTCTTTGGAGTACCGAAAAAATTTAACTCTTATGATGGTGGATATGCGAGATTGAGATCTCCAGAGATTATTGCACTCAAAGAGAATACCAACATAAAAATATTCGTTGATGATAGAGAACAACTCCTTGTTACTGTTGCTTGTAACACTTTACCTACTGATACATCCTATCGTCAGCATTTGGGTATTAGCATTCAACGGAAGATCAAAAGAAGAAAGGCATACTCTTCTACGAATATTATAAACCATATCTTGTGTACGTGCCGAAACTGTTACCTGTGTAAAAATAATGTTGTAATACACAGTGAAATTGCCAGAAACATAAAAATGGCATTGGTAGAAAATATAACTATGGAATATCAAGATGAATCGATGAATGGGGGAGGGGGCCAAAAAGTTTGGGTGAGGGGCCCCTTGGAGGTTGGAGATATGGGACCTTTGGGGGTTGAGGTCCTTGGTGGTTAGGGTCATTGGTGCTTATGATCCATGATGCTTCAAACCCATAATTACCTCACTGCTTGATTTGCAAGGATTTCTAAGCGCTGTTCTGAATTTCATTATTAAAATTCTTTTCTTGACATCTAAATCTCTATTAGTATCAGCTTTTTAGTATACTATTACGTTAGACCATATTCTAAATTGACAACACTGTTCAAACGCCACTTGTGTATTATTCAGAACACATCGAAGAAGTAAAGCTAGGTCAAGTCACAAGGTCATTTTATCATCGTTAACTATTTTCATAGATTGATGTTGTTCCAAATTTATAACAAATTGCCTGAGTTAACAAGCCCTTTGGGGTTACCTTAACTGATAATTAGTTTAGCCCTTTTTTACCACCTTCATATGGTCCGATCACTAATTAGGATCATTCACGCCCCTAATATTCAATCAACAATTAATATTGTTCATAGAGTCCAATTCGCAAATGCTATATCCTTTTCTGCAAATAGAGTTATTTTTTGGTAAACGATTTAACACCATATGCAAGTCAATTCTAGACAAGATACAAGGTACCTTCAGCCTAGAGGTCATTAGTGTCGGAAAATTTTTGAGTCAGAAACACGCGTGGTTTGGATGTATCTTTAGTAAAAAAATTATTTGTACGAATAACATGATTTTCTTACTCTATGACTGAATCCAGTTTTTTTTTACAGAAGGCACAATAAACTTTTTGAATACGTAGTGTGACGATCAAAGGTTTTGGCCATTGAACTTAGAAAAATATATCTGCCAAGTCTTGTACCGTCCGTATCAATTGATGCATGACAAGGAACATAAACCAGGCAAAAAGCTTGGTAAGGAACATAAACCCGTAGAAATGGAACATAGATGCAGGGGGATACTCACTCTCTTTGAACGGTGAAAAGTGCCCCAAGGGGTGGCCTAGATAAAGTTAATTCAACTTGATACATTTCAGTGGCTCCTAGGGCCTCTATAGAACGTGGCTCCTATGGCCTCTATAGAATGGCACAGTGATTCCTAGGGAGGTCGTAGAATCCATAAGTACATGCTCTGGAAAGGTGCCAAGGAACATAAGCCAAGCAAATAGCACAGTGATTCCTATACGTCTCTGCAAAGTATTTCCTATATGTCTCTGCAAAGTATTTCCTATACGTCTCTGCAAAGTATATCCTATACGTCCCTGCAAAGTATTTCCTATACGTCCCTGCAAAGTATTTCCTATACGTCCGTGCAAAGTATTTCCTATACGTCCCTGCAAAGTATTTCCTATACGTCCCTGCAAAGTATTTCCTATACGTCCCTGCAAATCCATACGATGCACTCTACTGAGGGGGGTCACTCCCTCCTCAACACCTCGTTCTTTACACTGAAGTTCAAAATTTGTCTTAATTTTATAAAAACAATTACTGAGACACAAAGATCGGTTAATTAGAACAATAAGTAACTTTTTTTTGAAGTGCTGGAAAACTGTAGCCTGAAGAGCGAGGTATTGAGGAGGGGGAAACCCCCCTCTTATACATCATAATTTCTCTTTGTTTTAAGTTTTAATTTTGCTCCTTGCTTTCAGTTGAAAAAACTTTTTTTTATTTCATGAACCTTAAAGATAAACATTTTTCTAAAGGCAATAAAAAAAGTACGTCAATTAAAATAAAAGTTTATAAAATTGGAAAAAATAATTAATTAAAAAATTACACAAAACAATAGCTTAATTTCAAAAACTATGATATAAACTCCCAGCATTCAATTCTGTTGAGCAATTTCGAAGTGATGGACAGATATTTTTAAACAATATCGACAGTTTTGAACTTGGTTATCAAACACGAAGATATCTAATGCCTTTAAACTCAATTGTTTATAAAAATTACACATTATCAAAGTAGTTTATTTAAATTAAAACATTAAAACTAAGATTAAAAAATCAAATAAAAAATTTTTAATTCAATATTTTTAATTTAATTTTGAAAACCAATATATTTGACACATTTATACTTCGTAATTTTAAAAAATTAAACCTTTTTCAAAGCGACAACTAGATAAATACAATCACTCCTCGAAAAATAAATAAATGACAGTAAAATACAAAAAATGAATCCGTTCAGGGGGAAAATACAAAATTCCCAGAATTCCGTACAGGGGAAACATTTTTGTTTATAGTGGCCTCATATATCAGTTCATGGGTACTCTGGCAAGGAAAGCAAAAGTTGACGGCATATTTTTTACCGAAATAGCTCGTCTTTAAGTTGTTTTCCTTGTGCTTTCTTTAGTTATACAAGCTTTCTTGGGTATTAATAATAGCACTAATTACTTATAAACAAATACATAGTTAGGATCATCATAAAAAACTGGTTCTTTGATTGAAAGTCATCAATATTTAGGCTCTTACACTTTCATTATAGGGTCAAAATCTAATGGCAGGCAGTCAACAATGGGGTGACACACATTTTTTCTATGATTTTTGCATATTCTGCTTTTTTTCTTTATGTTTCCTAATAATTACTTTATAGTCACAAATTTCCAGGGGAGCCAAGGGCCCCCTTCCACCCCACTGCCGGCGTCCATGGTTGCAAAGGTGGTTACAACCAAGTAATGGACGAACTTCAGCCAATAGTAACCCAAAATTAAATAAGTATTTTTAAACCAAACTAGATCGAAATAAAAATCACACCATTGGAATCACCATGGCCAAAAACCCTATGCATGGAACTTACAGTTCCCGGGCTAGAACAACAAAGAAAATCACTTTTTTTTGCATGGGAAGCACTTATGCGTCCTTTCATCTTTTTTTCCTTCTTGACAGCTAGTGGGGCACTGGAACATCATAATGAGCTGTTTAGGGGCTAATTTTAAATACATTTGATGTATATAGTGTCTTTTGTAACTGAAAAACACAATAATTGAAATAAGTCAGTTTTTTGGTAAAAACTGTATCTTCGTATACAAAATGATAAATGACGTCATAATATTAGGTTACAACCATAAATGACGTTATAGGAAAATACTTTGAATGGTGACCAGGGTAACAATAGGAAGGTAGTTCGTTCTTTACTATTCCTGCAAATAAAAGCCGAAGGTTGTTTTTCCTGTCTGTAACTTACCTTACACCAACTTCTCAATTGCTAATCTAAGAGTTGAAATAAAAAGCACAACATGTGCTAGTAAAGAACAAATCTAGTCTAGTAGCTAACCACGACCCATTGTAACCAAAAACTTATTGATCCATTTTGAAAATATTGCCTGATTAGAAAATATTGTCATTTGTGGGTGATTTAGGAATAACAACAATTATCTTGATTTTGTTTTAATTATAAAATATTTTAGTGAAAACGAATTTATGGGCATTTTGAAATATAGCCTAAAACCAATGCAAAATAGCGTTGGATTGAAACAAAAAGTACATCAATTGAATCGCCATTGCTGAAAACCCTATTCAGATAATTCGAATACATATTTGCAAATTAATTTTTTGCTTAGGCAGCACTGATGTGTCTCCTTTTTTCTCTCCTTTGTCACTTCTAGTTTGGCTAAGATATCATAAAGAACTCCAAAACATTATAGAGAGTTGTTTAAGGGCGTATTTGGAAGGAAATTGCTATACATTGAAGAAGCGGCCTATAATAGATAACTTAGCTGGGAAAATGTTTTTAAGCCCAGAAAACCCACCAAAACAAACCAAACCGAATTCATTAATCAAAATCCCGTGCAATCGTGTGGCGTTTACTATGCTACAATTTCCTTGATGGGTTCCTCTCCTAAAGGCTAACCTACAACACCGTTCGCAGTCACAGTTCAGGTTAAGTAAACTCATGAAAGGCCTTCTTTAATGCCACTATGAGGCGACGCAAGCAGAATTTCTCTTCAGGGGATAGGGACGGAGGATGAAGCTTACGACAGAGCGGAGACCTCAAATTATTTCATAACAATGGAACAGTGTAATGGGTTAACAAGGGAAGGTCTGCGTCAATTATGGTTTGCACCGTTACGTCTGCGCCACTTATAACGGGGGGTGGAAATGACCTCGCAACTTGTGCCGCATAAGGTTACCTTGTGCCACTTAAGGCCATAGTTATACCTTCGCCAATTTTGATCGTGTCAATTATAACGGGGGTTGGAATGGCCGCGCCACTGGTAACGGGGAAAGATGAAATTAGGTTAAAGTAAATGGTTAGAATTGTTTTGTGGGGAAATTACTTTGGATTTGTGAGCCATCAGTCCAAGTGCGTAACCACACTTCCTAGTGTCATCTCTTCGCCAAGTTCCTCTAATGTTATGCAGAGATCAGATTCCTTGGGGGCTTTTCCAATGGAGTAAAGTTGAACTAGTTACCTACTGTGATACGAGATATGTTCTGGGTATGTTCGTTATATAATACTAATAACAATTTATCAAAATTGTTAAGTTATCAAAATTGATAAAATGTGATACACATAAATTCACATCTATTTCATCACCTTACGTGTCTTTATCGTTCTCACTTATTCTGTTGTTGATGTCTTTCGCTCATTTTTTTGTGAAAAAATGTTAAAACACTTACAATTTAGTTTCTTCACAAAATTGTTCGAGCAAGGCTCTGTTCATCTTGGGCGAAGGGCTTTATCTAATTTTTCAAACGGGAAGTGATACATCCAGGTACAGGTGTGTGGAAATTTGATATCAGAGTTCATTTTCACCTGCTGTCTTTGGATGGTTCATAAGGCGTTTTATCATGGGGGGCTCGAAAACTGGGATCATGTTGCTAATCGATGGATTGATTTACTTTTCAGCATTTCATTCTTGGGATACTTTAAAACGTATATAGAATGTGTCTCTCGTATATAATTGTTCGTGTGTGAACTTAAAGATTAAATTTTTTGAGATTAAACTAACAAAATTCTTCGTGCATGGCTTGTATCTATTGACTTTGTGGTTATTCCTTGATTTATCAAAGGGGAATTGATGTCTGTACTTGGAATGGGTTGACATCAAATTTTAGTGTCTCCTTCAACATGTTGTCTTTAACTTTTGGGAGGTGCATATTGTCACTCAGGGGCTAGTCACTGGGGTTACTTTTGGTTTCTATAATACCACGATTGGTCTTCAAGATCATTTTTCAGAAACTATTTCGTGACATTTGTGGGATAACAGAGACGGGAGTTGTTCGACTATTTCTGTGGATTGAACACGTGAATCCATGACATGTAAATGTATTTGGTTTACCAATTATCAGAACTATCAGTTATATGGTATATCGGTCCACAGGGTTTATCAAGGGAGATATTTGTTCATTTACCTCTTATGCTGGTTGATGGGGGTTCTCAGGTTTGTTTATATAGTTTGGTAATATACTGGATAGTGAGATTTATTAGATAGTTTTACCTGATTTATAATATGATCTGCGATCGAGGAAACAATGATCAAAAAGGGCAAGAGCAATTTTTGTCCTAGCATCATTGCCTGGAATTTATTGTGAGTACTCTACGATGGTTGAGGTATGATGAAGATAGATGCTACTGGGTTGCATCTGCACTGAACTAAGTTTTGTAATGATTGATTTTCATTATGTCATTCCAATTCCTGGAATAAAAATTAATAGGCAGAATCACATGTTCTTTATAACGGGTTAGTCATAATGCATAAAAGTTATAGTAAGCAATACGATTGGGCACATTTAACGGTGAATATTATGCTACAAGACAACATTAAACAAATACACTAATATTATTATACATATCTTAATTTCAGCAAAACAACATTACTGTCACGTTAGTTTCAAATATATAGAATTTCTATTAGAAAATCTAAAACAAAGAAATTTCTTCTAAATCGCTGTTTTAGAAGAATGACGATATAAAGAGATTAATATATCTTTAACTCTAAGTAAGGTATCTTATTATACTCTTTAGCCTATGCTATTGCACACATTTTATTTTAATGTCCTTCAACGTTTATTCAATTCTAAATTAGATTTAAAACAATCATTTAAGCATAAGTTATACTACATCATTAAATTTGAGGTCTTAATTTACTACATATTTCATGCCTTCATTGTTCAGACACGTCCGTGCTGTTTAAGAAAAGCATGTTGCAGCGTCTTAACCGCACGGTTTTACGTAAACGACAATTAGAGTGAGGAGACTAGACATAGCAAGGGCGAGTGAGGACCTCTATACCCACTCATTTTCTAATGTCTTCCCTTTTTTGGGCTTAGAGGTTTTCATTGGGTTCTGGGTTCAACTTCTGCATTTCAATCGTTTCCATGTGTTCTTCCTTTTGGATTGGTTTTCGTGGTCTCAAAATTCTTCCATAGTTAAAGGTTAGCAAGGTCCTCAAAGTCAAGGAAATTGCAAATACGGAACATACGGTCAGTAGTACGTTCCGCCAGAAATTTGTTGAGAATAATCTCTATCTCTTCTCCACGTACGCTAATCTTTGGTCTTCATCAGTAAATAGGGGAATCTGGGAATCTAATACTTCTCTTATTTTTGTAAGCGGTAATGTTCCTTTGTTCTCTTCTATTTTGGACCCTATTGAGATTTTCAGTTCCTCACTATCAATATTGGGGATAGTGTACGTTAGGTTGATTGCCTTAAATTTGATTATTTTAGGACTTATTATATATGTGCTTCTAGTTATTAATGGAGTTTGAACTGTCGTTTCTTTAGTTACAAGTCGACATCCCTGTTTTATGGTTATTGTGCTGACGTCTTGTAATATCAATTCGGTCCTGTAGCTTGGATTGATTCTTTGAGTATTATTATAACAAGACAAAGTTCCAACAGTTTCTTTTGGAACAGAAAATAACCAAAGATCCTTTCTAAGGTGTATGAATATTTCTCGTTTAGTACTTCCTATCAAAGCTTCGCAAGAATTAGGGGTTTCATTCTGCTTTGTGTCTTTTAAAAATATATCTAACATACAAGATCCAGATTCGACATTACAAATAGGTAACATAAGCTGGTATACTAGGTTTTTGAATGACACGCACTCTTTTAAATCTTTTGGATTAGCTAAGGCGTATTTTCTTCTATCCTGATCAACAATTAAATATTCAGCTTCGGTCGTAATAGTCAGAAATGAGTTTTTTTTTATATTAGCGGGGAAGGTAGCAATTTTGTATAAGTCATATATAGATTGTTGATTTATCAATGGAATCTTTACTACCACGAATAATTGCTCATTTATTTCCGTAATGTGGATTTTTAATTTCGTAAAATCAAGAAATAAATTTGATAGTTCTGGATCTATGGGTAAATGCAAACCAAATGATAGGTGCGTTTTTATTTCGTCTAAAATACTTTTTAGGTTGGAAGGATCTACTAGGTCGTATGACAAAGTTCCTCCAGTGAGGGAAAATAATGTAAATTCGGACTTACTAAAATCTTTCGCTAGATTTAGTAGTGAAACGGTAATTATATTGAGGGATACCTGGTAAGGCTTGCGTCTGTCACCACGCGATCCACTTCGTTCCTTAAATCATTCATTTCATTTACAGTTTTTTAGATTGTCTTAGATATTATTTCGACTTGATCTCTTTGATAGTTCGTTATAATAGCTTATATTTTTTGGACGTGTAAGGTTACATTCATGGCATTATTCAACTTTATATATTTTACCTCAGGATGTTTAAATCTTCCTTCGTTGTTAGCCCAAAAAGGTGGGAGGCAAGCTCTCCAATAATAGGAATCAGGTTTGTAGACCTTCGGTATTTTCTTCTTCGAAAGAATGCTTCGAAAATTCTTGTAGTACTTTGTTTTAATTTTTGTTTTTCTTGATTCATTTACTCCAGTAACAGAAACAAGGAAATTATTGAATCACGGATCCTTTTACAACTTTACTTAAAGCAACATGCTTAAAAGAACTGATAATTAATAAACAATTAAATTACTAGTAATATATGCAATATTTTATAAAAAAAAATGACACCAAAATTGAGAATAACCAGCTTCACTTCAATTGGATTCATACCACAAGAGACTAAATCGTCAGTCAGTTTTAAAACTGCAACAATTACACTAAGTACGAAAAAAAACAAAAAAAAAAAAAAACAAATACATCTTAACTACTGGGCGAGTACTGACGGCCAGAGTATGAGGGACCTAATGACTACTGATCACACATAATTTATGCATGTTTTTTGTCTCTCACTGTGGATGTTTTTTCATGGTTTTGTTCTGTTTGATGGTTATTTGATGTTTTTTTCATGGTTATATGGTTGTTTGATGTTTCGTTGGATCTAGTAATAAGTTCAAAAACAATTGCTGGATGTAGACAACTGTTTATTGATGGTTGTTTGATGATTATGAGTGTTGGTCAATTTATTTGTTGTATTCTTGGATCTAGACATTACTTCAATAACATTTGCTGGATGTTTCTTGGATGTCAACAACAATTACTGGATGTTTCTTGGATGTCAACATAAGTTCGAAAACAATTGCTAGATGTAGACATGAGTCCAACGAAATTGATTTACATAATCTGACGGGTAATTCTAATGTAACACAAGGGGAATTAGGAAACAATATGGCTTCTCTGATCTTAAGGTCTGAAAAATAAATGGTCTTTAGTGACAAAGATGAATTAATATTCTATTGTTAAATATGGCTTCTCTGGTCTTTAAGCCTGAGAAAAAAATTAATATTCTTTCGAAACCTTAATAGTGTAACTAGGAACACCTTAGAGATGAAGACAGATTGAATATATTTTACGCGGGAAATGGTTTCTTGGGAATTTCGAATATGACAACGCAGGGATGCCAAAACAAAGGAACACACAGAAATTACTTTCCGGGAATTATTTGGGCGAATAAAAAATTAATCGGCATTTTAGGGATTTTTTGGGTGAAACAGTTTGAGACATTTAGAGGATGATTTGGGGGAAAACACTGTGGTCGTTATAATACAAAAGTTCCATTTGAATCTTTTTGCGTGGTCCCCTTTTCAAATAATAAACCCCAGGAACCAAACACTCACGGAAATCTAAAAGAATCTAGGTCTGAAAACCCCTAACAGCCAATTAGCTATTTTAATCCTAGATTTCAGGCAAGTCAAACCATGAAATACTAAAGTTAACTTTTCAAATAATTAACCCCAGGAACCAAACACTTACGAAAATCTAAAAAACATAGGTCTGAAAACCCCAAATAGCCAATTAAATATTCTAATTCATGATTTCAGGCACGTCAAACCACGGAATACTAAAGTAAACTTCTTAAATAATAAACCCCAGAAGCAAAACATCCACGGAAATCTAAGAAATCCAGGTATGAAAACCCCAAACAGCCAATTAACTATTCTAATTCACGATTTCAGGCAAGTCAAGCCACGAAATACCAAAGTAAACTTCTCAAATAATAAACTCCGGGAAACAAACACACACACGAAAATCTAAAAAACATAAGTCTGAAAACCCCAAATAGCCAATTAAATATTCTAATTCATGATTTCAGGCACGTCAAAGCACGGAATACTAAAGTAAACTTCTTAAATAATAAACCCCAGAAGCAAAACATCCACGGAAATCTAAATAGTCTAGGTCTGAAAAACTCAAACAGCCAATTAACAATTCTAATCCATGATTTCAGGCAAGTCAAACCACGGAATACTAAAGTTAACTTTTCAAATAATAAGCCCCAGGAAGCAAACACCCACGAAAATCTAAAAAAATCTAGGTCTGAAAATCCCAAACAGCCAATTAGCTATTCTAACCCACAATTTCAGGCAAGTCAAACCTCAAAATACTAAAGTAAACTTCTCAAATAATAATTTTAAGAGATTAATTGGTCTTCACGTAACGACCCACAATCAGGCAATAAAAGGTGACCTAGGTATATTTTCGCTGAGAATGGGTAGATTAGCACAGATGATCCGGTACTGGCGAAAACTTCTAAGTCTGCCAGAAGATAGGTTAGAAAAAGCAGCTTATGTGGAGATGCTACGGTCGAAACGTAAAAGATCGTGGCCGTATCAAATAAAATTTTTTTAGATGGATTAGGATTATCATATATTAGGTATGAGGGGCTAGGACCCTCAGATCAGGGTGAGCTGTTTTTGGCTATGTTTATAGAAAGAATAAAAGACTGGGAAGTCCAAATGTGGACCCAGGCAGTTAAAACATCTGAAACATTGAAGTTTCATTCCCATGTAAAAGAGATATTAGGATTTGAATATTATTTTAAACTAGGATTACTGGGGGAGACATTGAGGACTTGGTTTCAGATCTGAGCGAATTGCCTGCCACTAAAAAATTGAAAAAGAGTATTTGGAAGAAAAAAGGTGGCTCCAGATAGAGATGTGGATTATTCTTGCCCCTGATGTAACCTAGGTATTGAGGATGTGGCCCACATTCTCACCGAGTGCCAGCAACTTTCTCTTTTGTGGTAAATGTATTGTGAGGGTGGTAACTTGGTGTTCCCTGGGATCTTGAAAACGACTGTAAAAAGGAATATCAGGCAGTTATATAAATATGTAAATGAAGCGTTGACATCATTGAGTGAAACTTGATATCTATGTTATTTTTCTTATGGAGTGTAATTAAGAATACTGTTCTGTATCGCCTGTTTTTTGGCTTATAATAAATTATTGTTATTATTATTATTACTATTATTATTATTAAACCCCAGGAAACGAACACCCAAGAAAATCTAAGAAATCTAGGTCTGAAACCTCAGACAGCCAATTAACTATTCTAATTAATCATTTCAGGCAAGTCAAACCTACAAATACTAAAGTAAACTTTTCAAATAAAAAGCCCCAGGAAACACCGACGGAAAAAAAAAACACTGTATATAATATTGCTTCAAAGAGACAGATTGAAACACGTGAATTTCACAATATGAATGCAAATAGTATCCTTGACTGTACAAAGAGATACGACAAGATTGAAGTTACATTGTACTCTAGAAAACGTGACCCTAACTTTGCAGTCAATTAAGATCAATATACAGTGAATTCAAATGATCTACCAAGATTAGTGGTTCACGACTGTTGACTATACACCAAAAAAGAAGAAATCTAAAGTGTAGAATAAAGACATTGTTGTATACATTTTTTATTAATCGAAAAATTCACTAACATTTTTTTAAAGCATTTTACTCATAGGACACTAAAATCTTTTTGATTTATTTTCAAAGACATCACTTATCACAATGGTTCATTACTCATGTCAACTATGATAAGACTTTTACTTCTTCTACATAAAACATTCATGTTGTGGAGTAATTTTCGAGTGTATGTTTTTATTACTGGGTGAAGATCATATAGAAATATACAATTACTATTTGGATGTTAACTATGACTTGTTTGATTATAATAAACGCTTATGCGGTACTACGTTACACCGTATAAACGGACTAGGATTCTACGATAGAAAAATAAAACCTTTTCATAAAGATACTATAGAATTAAAGCATGTACAGGAGAACCTCCTTGAAATTTGCAGCTTTTTTTGAGTAAAAGCGTTATACGTTAAAAGGAATGTCCATACCGATAAGCTCATGATCGTAGAATGTGACATTAATATCCCCCTTCTTAACTTGGAAGACTTTGGATGTGAAAAATATCCCAATGCAATTTTACGTCCCATTGATGAGAGGAGGTTCATATGCAATGGGTACCTGAAATGATACCACATGTGGGCAAGTGTATTAGATATCCCCTAGTGCAAAATAAAGCATGTCCCATTTCATGGGATCATCGAATAGGGATAAGTAACGATGAGTCCGATAATGATGAATGGTGATAACACTCCCCATGATATCCACTCTCTAAAGGTGTAGTGATAGTTGTATAATCCATTATGTGGAAATAGTTAAAAAAAATGTTATTAATATTATTATAAATGAAAATAAAAAGTGTTTTGAAATAATTTGTAAAAATTATATAGAAAACGTTAATAGAGAGTTAATAGCTAAAGTTATTATCAGAAAAGTTTCTGTCATAAGCTTTGTTACTTGTAGCAAAAATAAACATGGTAAAATAGAATGTGTTGGCCTGATATATATTTGGTTGGTAAGCAATTTTAAACCTATATTACACATAAGATTTTAGCTCTGAAAGCTCTTTAAGCATATTGATCTTTTTAATGAATTGTCCTTTTACTAGCATTTTATTCCATTGAATTTAAGTACATTAAACGAAGAAGTGGCTAAGTTTGTTAAAGATGAGCTACTTTCTTGCGAAAACACACAAAATCAGAAAAATCTTTAATGTTCCTTTATTAGCTATGCATTGGGGTTGGGGAGAGGTGTCCCCTGGAAGTTGAGGTCCATTCTGGTTAGAGCCATTGATGGTTCATACTCATAATTCTCTCACTAATCCAATATTGTGTACTTGTGTATTATAATGACCACAGAGTTTCACCTCAAATCACCCTCTAAAATGTCTCAACCTGTTTCACCCTTTGTGTGAACCTATAGTTTTTAATCATGTTTGATCTTCTTTCAGGATGAATCTTTGAAATTTCCGATTGAATATACCCCTCAGGCTTGGAATAGTCCAATTTGTCGTAAATGCAGGTCTACAATGTTTGAATTGTTGAGCATAGGCATATGTGCGAATTTATTCCGTCTTAAGCCAATATAGTCTGAATCGATCACACCGTACATGATGAAAAGAATTATTTTATAATTGTGAGTCTCTATTCTAAGCATAGAATTGGAGAACAAACTTCTTTTAACATAGGTTGACAATCAGAACAAAGAGAGTCAGAGAAAAAGCTCCATTGACACATCTGTCAGAAAAGCAAGAGGATCTGTTTGGACACTGAGTGAGGTCACATCCGTCTGAGAATATTACACCTTTTAGAAGAAAAAAAAATATTTATCAAAATTTTTTTTTATGCAACTTAAAGCACCCCGTTGGACTTTTTTCTAACCAAAGTTTCACATTTGAGCCAGAGAAATGTATTTTCATAATTTTCTTACAAAATACTAGAGTTTACAGTCAAAAACCTTTATTAGTTCAGATTTTACAGAAATAGTTTATTTTTCGATCCAAAACTGGACTTTTTTCTAGCCTAACCTCACATTTGAGCCAGAAAAATGTATTTTCCATAATTATCTTACAAAAAACTGGAGTTTACAGTCAAAAAACCCTTATTAGTTCAGATTTTACGGCAATAGTTTATTTTTCGATCCAAAACTGGATTTTTTCTTACCAGTTTCACAGTTGAGCCAGCGAAATGTATTTTCCATAATTTTCTTACAAAAAACTAGAGTTTACAGTCAAAAATATTTATTAGTTCAGATTTTACGGAAATTGTTTATTTTTCGATCCAAAACTGGACTTTTTTCTAACCTAACCTAATATTTGAGCCAGCAAAATGTATTTTCCATAATTTTTTTACAAGAAACTAATGTTTACAGTCAAAAAACCCTTATTAGTTCAGATTTTACGGAAATAGTTTTTTGTATCCAAAACTGGACTTTTTCTAACCTAACCTCACATTTGAGCCAGAAAAATATATTTTCCATAATTTTATTACAAAAAACTAGAGTTTACAGTCAAAAACCTTTATTAGTTCAGATTTTACGGAAATAGTTTATTTTTCGATCCAAAACTGCAACTTTCAAACCAAAATTTCATATCTGAGCCAGAGAAATGTATTTTCCATAATTTTCTACAAAAAACTAGAGCTTACACATGAAAATCTAAAAAATCTAGGTCTGAAAACCCTAAACAGCCAAGTAACTATTCTACTCCACGACTTTAGGAAAGTCAAACCTCGAAATACTAAAGTAAACTTCTCAAATACTAAACCCCAGGAAACAAACAGCCAAGAAAATCTAAGAATTCTAGGTCTGAAAGCTCAAACAGCCAATTAACTATTCTAATTAATGATATCAGGCAAGTCAAACCTCGAAATACTAAAGTAAACTTTTCAAATAATAAGCCCCAGGAAACAAACACCCACGGAAAAAAAAATCCCTGTATATGATATTGCTTCAAATAGACAGATTGAAAGACGTGAATTTCACAATATGAATGCAAATAGTATCATTGGCTATACAAAGAGATACGACAAGAGTGAAGTTACATTGTACTCTTGAAAATGTGATCCTAACTTTGTAGTCAATCAAGATCAATATACAGTGAATTCAAATGATCTACCAACATTAGTGGTTCACGACAGTTGACTATACACCGAAAAGGAAGAAATCTGAAATGTAGATTAAGACATTATTGTAAACATTTTTTATTAATAGGCAAATTCACTTAAATTTTTTAAGCACTTTACTCATAGGACACTAAAATCTTTTTGATTTATTTTCAAAAACAGCACTTATAAAAATCGTTCATTACTCATGTCAACTATGATAGGACTTTTACATCTTCTACACTTAAGACGGAATACATTCGCATATGTGCTTATGCTCAACAATTCAAAAAGTGCAGACCTGCATTTACGACAAATTAGGCTATTCCAAGCCTGAGGGGCATATTCAATAGGAAATTTCAAAGATTTATCCTGAAAGAAGATCAAACATAATTAAAAACTATAGGTTCTCACAAAGGGTGAAACAGTTTGAGACATTTTAGAGGATGATTTGATGTGAAACTCTATTGTCGTTATAACACACAAGTACACAATATTGGATTAGTGAGAGAATTATGAGTATGAACCATCAATGACTCTAACCAGAATGGACCTCAACTTTCAGGGGACACCTCTCGCAAACCCGAATGCATAGCTAATAAAGGAACAATTAACATTTTTTGATTTTGTGTGTTTTCGCTAGAAAGTACCTCATCATTAACAAACTTAGCCATTTTTTCGTGTAATGTACTTAAATTAAATGCAATAAAATGCTAGTAAAAGGACAGTTCATTAAAAAGATCAATATACTTAAAGGGCTTTCAGAGCTAAAATCTTAGGTGTAATAGAAGTTTAAAATCGCTTACTGACCGAATGTATATATGGCCAACACATTCTACTTTACTAAGTTTATTTTTGCTACAAGTAACACAACTTTTAACAGAAACTTTTCGGATAATAATTTTAGCTATTAAGTCTCTATTAGCGTTTTCTATATAATTTTTTAAAAATATTTCAAAACACTTTTTTATTTTCATTTATAATAATATTAATAACATTTTTTAACTATTTTCACATAATGAATTATACAACTACTACTACAGCTTTAGAGAGTGGATATCATGGGGAATGTTATCACCATTCATCATTATCGGACTCATTGTTACTTATCCACATTCGATAATCCCATGAAATGAGATGTACTTTATTTTGCATTAGGGAATATCTAATACACTTGTCCACATGTGGTATTATTTCAGGTACCGATTGCATAAAAAGCGTCACTTCATCAATAGGACTAGGAATCACATTGGGATATTTTTCACATTAAAGTCTTCTAAGTTAAAAAGGGGGATATTAATGTCACATTCTAGGATCATGAGCTTATCGGTAGGGACATTCCCTTTAACGTATAACGCTTTTACTCCAGAAAAGCTACAAATTTCACGGACGTCCTTTTGTACATGCTTTAATTCTATAGTGTTTTTATGAAAAGGTTTTATTTTTCTATCGTAGAATCCTAGTCCGTTTATACGGTGTAACCTAGTACTCCATAAGCGTTTATCATATTCAAACAAGTTATAGTTAACATCCCAATGGTATTTGTATATTTCTCTATGATCTTCACCCAGTAATAAAAACAAACACTGGAAAATTACTCCACAAGATGAATGTTTTATGCCAATATATTCAGAATCGATCACATCGTAAATGATGAAATGAATTATTTTATAATTGTGAGTCTCTACTCTAAGCATAGAATTGGAGACCAAACTCCTTTTAACATCGGTTGATAATCAGAACAAAGAGAGTCAGAGAAAAAGCTCCATTGACACATCTGTCAGAAAAGCAAGAGGATCCGTTTGGACAGAGTGAGGTCACATCCGTCTGAGAATATTACACCCTTTAGAAGAAAAAAAATCTTTATCAATTTTTTTTTTTAGATGCAACTTAAAGCACCCCACTGACCTTTTTTCTGACCAAAGTTTCACATATGACTCAGAAAAATGTATTTTCCATAATTCTCTTACAAAAAACTAGAGTTTACAGTCAAAAACCTTTATTAGTTCAGATTTTACGGAAATAGTTTATTTTTCGATCCAAAAATTGACTTTTTTCTAACCTAACCTCACATTTGAGCGCGAGAAAAGTATTTTCCATAATTTTCTTACAAAAAACTAGAGTTTACAGTCAAAACCCTTATTACTTCAGATTTTACGGGAATAGTTTATTTTTTGATCCAAAACTGGACTTTTATCTAACCAAACTTTTACAGTGGAGCCAGCGAAATGTATTTTCCATAATTTTCTTACAAAAAACTAGAGTTTACAGTCAAAAACCTTGATTAGTTCAGATTTTACGGAAATGGTTTATCTTTCGATCCAAAACTAGACTTTTTTCTAACCTAACCTCACATTTGAGCCAGAGAAATGTATTTTCGATAATTTTCTTACAAAAAACCAGAGTTTACAGTCAAAAAACCCTTATTAGTTCAGATTTTACGGAAACAGTTTTTTTTTCGATCCAAAACTGGACTTTTTTTTATCCTAACCTCATATTTGAGCCAGAGAAATGCATTTTCCATAATTTTCTTATAAGAAACTAGAGTTTACAGTCAAAAACCTTAATAGTTCAGATTTTACGGAAATGGTTTATTTTTCGATCCAAAACTGGAATTTTCAAACCAAAGTTGCATATTTGAGCCAGGGAAATGTATTTTCCATAATTTTATTACAAAAAACTAGAGCTTACACATGAAAATCTAAAAAATCTAGGTCTGAAAACCCTAAACAGCCAATTAACTATTCTAATTAATGATTTCAGGCAAGTCAAACCACGAAATACTAAAGTTAACTTTTCAAGTAATAAACTCCAGGAAACAAACTCACTTGAAAATCGAAAAAACCTAAGTCTGAAAACCCAAAACAGCCAATTAACTATTCTAATTCATGGTTTCAGGGGTAGGAAATTCAGAACAGGTATACAATGACGCGATACCCTTTGAAAAGCTGTCAGTAAATTTATACAACGTGGAGACTAGCTGCCTGAAAAGCAGCCAGTATAGGCACAGTATGCCGAGAAAGAAAGAGATCCCTGAAAAGCAGCCTGGGAACTGTAAAAAGCTTTTTACTTCAATGTTCCCTCTCTCAAAAAGTTGCAACGCAACATTTACTTCATGTAATGTGGAATTCCTATTTTTTTATTTTTCTCATGAGATGATATTGAGAACCCTGACATACTTCAGAAGAGGTATCCCCTCCGCTCTACAGTGAGAGATTATTTTCTTTCTTTTTTCATTTCTTTTTGTAAATGATATTTATACGGTATAATTATTATTTAGTAATAATTATAGGCCTGTATTTGTTGCCATGAATTTAACTTCTTTTTTACACGTGCTTCTTTTGATCATTTGGAGTTTGAATTTCATTATGGAGTTCTGAATGTAAAAGTAAAATCTTTAATGAGAAATAAAAAATAAAATTTAAACTTACATTAATTACATCAGCACCTTGTGGGACAATAGATGTTGCCCTTGAAGGACCGGTGTCTTCATTTGAGATATTCATTTCAATATGCACTGAAGTAAAAAGCATGAAACAACAAATAATAATAAGGGAACAACGGTACACCTCTTTCAATAATTAAATCAACCAATGTTATTTAGAAGTACAGAACAGTTTGCAAGCTATAGGACTTCTTCCATTTACATATAGCTTTCAAAGTCCCCCTAAATGAAACAGTTATAACAAATTCGAGGGCTTTTTCTTAAAATGAATGCGTAGTTCTGTTATTAAAGATAATCATTCAAGCACATATCAGCAAAAATGTGGAATTTTGCATTTTTGACATGAAAGTACTAAAAAACTTTAGCGTAAAGAGCGAGGTATTGACTAGGGGGTGAACCCAATCATATACGTAATAGTTTCTGTTCGTTTTAAGTTTTGATGTTGAAAAGTTTTCTGTTGAAAACCAATTTTTATTTATTATTTAATTTCTGATCGTTTTTTTAATAATAATGCTGGTAAATCCGAAACTCCCTTCATAGCAATGTCCCTCCCCTCAAGAAAAATTCCTCTATGGAAAGATGCTCTCACGTAGCCCCCAATACACCCCCTCCCCCCACTACCAGAAAAAATCCCCCCTGAAAACGTCTGTGTACTTCCCAATAACCAATACTTATATGTAAACACAGGGCAAAGCTCATAAACTACAGCTCTTCCCCCGGGGACTCTGGGGGATTAAGTCGTTCTCAAAGAAACTGTTATTATATTTTTGATCATGCTGAACAAAAGGGCTATCTCAAATTTTGATTGGGTGACTTTGGGAAACAATGAGTGTGGGAGGGGGACTAGTTGCCCTCCATTTTTTTTCGCTTAAAAAAGGGCACTGGAACTTTCAATTTGCTTTCGAATTATTCCTTCAGCGATATTCCAGCACTACTGTGAGGATACGATCACCCCTGAAAAAAAAAACAGAAATAAAAACGCATCCGTGATCTTTCTTCTTGCAAAAAAATTACAAATTCTACATTGCTGCACATATGAGCTTAAAACCTCTACAGTGGGGTTCTCTGATACGCTGAATCTGACGGTATACTTTTCATTAAGGTTCTATGACTTTTAGGGAGGGGGGGGTTCTTTTTTTTCAAAAATAAGGGACATTTTCTCAGGCGCTCAACTTTTGATGAGTAAAACTAAACTTAATGAAACTTATATATTTGAAATCAGCATAAAATCTGATTCTTTTGATATATCTACTGGTATCAAATTCCTTTTTTCAGAGTTTTGGTTACTATTGAGCCGGGTTGATCCTTACTTACTGTTCGTTACCACGAACTGTTTGAGCCAGACTTTCTGGCAGCTAGCCTCAAAGGTATTTTTGTGATCGGTTCTGTGTTAATGTCTATTGTTTTTCTTTAAATATTTGGAAAGATCATTTTTGATTAAATTTGTGTATAGAACATTTAGTATTTATTTATAGAAATATTATTATTAATCTTAAGTCTGATTTTAATTGCTTCTTGGACTACCTGTTTTATGCCTAGGTCATTGCTAATATGGGCAACCGAGTCAAACTCAAAACGAGCAGAAATTAACATGACTAGGGCCATAGGCATAGGGATGGGGAGGGAGCTGCCACCCCAGACCTCCAAACTTACATTATATATTAATTTTACATGAGGAAGGAGTTTCCATGGGTGAAATTTTCAGGAGGGAATTTTACCGATTTTTTCCAAGGAGACGGAACGGGCAGAATTCGAGCTTTAACGTAAAGAGGTAGGTGTCAAGGAGGGAGACAATAGATATTGATGACAATACTAACCTAACATAACCACAAAATTCCACATTATTACATAGAAATGCCAAAGCCATAGGTTAGATTAGGTTAGATTAGGTTAGTTTAGTCACTAACCTAACCTAACTGTACCTATACTGGCCGCTTTTCAGGAGGTTAGTCTCCACATTGTATAAATTTACTGACCGCTTTTCAAGGGGTTACTCGCGTCATTTTATACCTGTCCAGAATATTCTACCCCTGAAATCATGAATTAGAATAGTTAATTGGCTGTTTTGGGTTTTCAGACTTAGGTTTTTTAGATTTTCATTTGTTTTTGTTTCCTAGAGTTTATTATTTGAAACGTTAACTTTAGTATTTCGTGGTTTGACTTGCCTGAAATCATTAATTAGAATAGTTAATTGGCTGTTTAGGGTTTTCAGACCAAGATTTTTTAGATTTTTGTGTGTAATTTCTAGTTTCTTGTAAGAAAATTATAGAAAATACATTTATCTGGCTCAAATGTGAAACTTTGGTTTGAAAAAGTACAGTTTTGGATCGAAAAATAAACTATTTCCGTAAAATCTGAACTAATAAGGGTTTTTTATACTGTAAACTATAATTTTTTGTAAGAAAATTATGGAAAATACATTTCTCTGGCTCAAAAGTGAAACTTTGGTTAGAAGAAAAGTCCAGCTTGGGGTCGAAAAATAAACTATTTCCGTAAAATCTGAACTAATAAAGGTTTTTGACTATATACTCTAGTTTTTTGTAAGAAAATTATGGAAAATACATTTCTCTGGCTCAAATGTGAAACTTTGGTTAGAAAAAAGTCCAGATTTGGATCGAAAAATAAACCATTTCCGTTAAATCTGAACTAATAAAGGTTTTTGACCGTAAACTATAGTTTTTTGTAAGAAAATTATGGAAAATACATTTACCTGGCTAAAATGTGAAACTTTGGTTAGAAAAAAAGTCCAGTTTTGGGTCGAAAAATAAACTATTTCCGTAAAATCTGAACTAATAAAGGTTTTTGACTGTAAACTTTAGTTTTTTGTAAGAAAATTATGGAAAACACTTTTCTCTGGCTCAAATGTGAAACTTTGGTTAGAAAAAAGTCCAGCGGGGTGCTTAAAGATGTATATAAACAAACTTTTGATAAAGATTTTTTTTCTTCTAAAAGGTGTAATATTCTTAGACGGATGTGAACTCACTCAATGTCCAGATGGATCCTCTTGCTTTTCTGACAGATGTGTCAATGGAGATTTTCCCCTGACTCTCTTTGTTCTGATTGTCAACCGATGTTAAAAAGAGTTTTTTCTCCGATTCTATGCTTAGAATAGAGACAAACAATTATAAAATAATTCATTTCATCATGTACGGTGTGATCGATTCTGAATATATTGGCCTAAAACATTCATCTTCTGGAGTAATTTTCAAGTGTGTGTTTTTATAACTGGGTGAAGATCATAGAGAAATATACAATTACCATTGGAATGTTAACTATAACTTGTTTGATTATGATAAATGCTTATGGAGTACTACGTTACGCCGTATAAACGGACTGGGACTCTACGATAGAAAAATAAAACCTTTTAATAAAAATGCTATAGAATTAAAGCATGTACAAGAGGAAGTCCGTGAAATTTGCAGCTTTTTTGGAGTAAAAGCGTTATACAGTAAAGGGAATATCCCTACCAATAAGCTCATGATCCTAGAATGTGACATTAATATCCCCCTTTTTAGCTTAGAGGACTTTGGAGGGGAAAAATATCCCAATGTGATTCATCGTCCCATTGATGAGGAGAGGTTTTTTATGCAATGGGTACCTGAAATGATACTACATGTGGACAAGTGTATTAGAGATTCCCTCATGCAAAATAAAACACATCCCATTTCATGGGACCATCGAATGTGGAGGAGTAACGATGAGTCCGATAATGATGAATGGTGATAACACTCCTCATTATATCCACTCTCTAAAGGTGTAGTGATAGTTGTATAATCCATTATGCGAAAATGGTGAAAAAAATGTTATTAATATTATTATAAATGAAAACAAGAAAGTGTTTTGAAATAATTTTTAAAAATTGTATAGAAAAACGTTAATAGAGAGTTAATAGCTAAAGTTATTATCAGAAAAGTTTCTGTCATAAGTTGTGTTACTTGTAGCAAAAATAAACATAGTAAAATAGAATGTGTTGGCTAGATATACATTTGGTCGGTAAGTGATTTCAAACCTTTATTACACCTAAGATTTTAGCTCTGAAAGCTCTTTAAGCATATTGATCTTTTTGATGAATTTTCCTTTTACTAGCATTTTATTCCATTGAATTTAAGCACATTAAACGAAAAATTGGCTTAGTTTGTTACTAAATGAGCTACTTTCTTGCGAAAACACACAAAATCAGAAAAATGTTAAATGTTCCCTTATTAGCTATGCAATGGAGTTGGGGAAAGGTGTTTCCTGGAGGTTGAGGTCTATTGTAGATAGAGTCATTGATGGTTCATACTGATAATTCTCTCACTAATCCAATATTGTGTGCTTGTGTATTATAACGACCACAGAGTTTCACCTCAAATCATCCTCTAAAATGTCTCAAACTGTTTCACCCTTTGCGTGAACCTATAGTTTTTAATTGTGTTTGATCTTTTTTCAGGATAAATCTTTGAAATTTTCTATTGAATATACCCCTGAGGCTTGGAATAGCCCATTTTGTCGTAAATAGAGGTCTACAATGTTTTAATTGTTGAGCTTAAGCACATGTATGAATGTATTCCGTCTTAAGTGTAGAAGACTTAAAAGTCCTATCACAGTTGACATGAGTAATGAACAATTGTTATAAGTGCTGTCTTTGAAAATAAATCAAAAAGATTTTAGTGTCCTATGAGTAAAGTGCCTAAACAAATGTAAGTGAATTTGTCTATTAATAAAAAAAATGTATACAAAAATGTCTTTATTCTACACTTTAGATTTTTTCTTCTTCGGTTTATAGTCAACTGTCGTCAACCACTGGTTGGTAGATCATTTGAATTCAGTGTATATTGATCTCGATTGACTGCAAAGTTAGGGTCACATTTTGTAGAGTACAATGTAACTTCACTCTTGTCGTATCTCTTTGTATAGTCAATGATACTATTTGCATTCATATTGTGAAATTCACGTGTTTCAATCTGGCTATTTGAAGCAATATCATATACAGTGTTTTTTATTTTTATTTCCGTGGGTGTTTGTTTCCTGGGGATTTTTATTTGAAGGGTTTACTTTAGCATTTCGAGGTTTGACTTCCCTGAAATCATTAATTAGAACAGTTAATTGGCTGTTTGAGTTCTTGAGACCTAGGTTTTTTAGATTTCCGTGGGTGTTTGTGTCCTGTTGTTTATTATTTGAGGAGTTTACTTTGGTATTTCGAGGTTTGAATTGCCTGAAATTATGAATTAGAGTAGTTAATTGGCTGATTGGGGTTTTCAGACCTAGATGTTTTAGATTTTCTTGGGTGTTTGTTTCCTGGGGTTTATTATTTTAGAAGTTTACTTTAGTATTTCGAGGCTTGACTTACCTGAAATCATAAATTAGAATACCTAATTATTGGCTGTTTGGGGTTTTCAGACCTAAATTATCTTAGATTTTCGTGGGTGTTTGTTTCCCGGGGCTTATCATTTGAAAAGTTAACTTTATTAATTCGTGGTTTGACTTGCCTGAAATCATGGATTAGAGTAGTTACTTGACTGTTTGGGTTTTTCAGACCTAGATTTTTTAGATTTCCGTGGGTTTTATGCTTCTGGGGTTTATTATTTAGGAGTTTTACTTTAATATTTTGCGGTTTGACGTGCCTGAAATCATGAACTAGAATAGTTAATTGGCTGTTTGGGGTTTTCAGACTTAGGTTTTTTAGATTTTCATATGTGTGTTTGTTTCCTGGAGTTTATTATTTGAGAAGTTTACTTTGGTATTTCTTGGTTTGAATTGCCTGAAATCGTGTATTAGAATATTTAATTGGCTGTTTGGGGTTTTCATACCTATATTTCTTAGATTTCCGTGGATGTTTTGCTTCTGGGGTTTATTATTTAAGAAGTTTACTTTAGTATTCCGTGGTTTGACGTGCCTGAAATCATGAATTAGAATAGTTAATTGCCTATTTGGGGTTTTCAGACCTATGTTTTTTAGATTTTCGTGAGTGTTTGGTTCATGGGGTTAATTATTTGAAAAGTTAACTTTAGTATTTCATGGTTTGACTTGCCTGAAATCATGAATTAGAATAGTTAATTGGCTGTTTGGGGTTTTCAGACATAGATTTTTTTAGATTTCCGTGGGTGTTTGGTTACTAGGGTTTATTATTTGAAACGGGGACCATAGAACACTATTCAAATGGAACTTGTGTATTATAACGACCACAGAATTCACCCCAAATCATCCTCTAAATGTCTCAAACTGTTTCACCCAAAAAATCCCTAAATGCCAATTAATTTGTTTTTGCCCAAATAATCCCTTAAAAGTAATTTCTGCGTGTACCTTTGTTTCAGAATCCCTGCGGTGTCACATTGGAAATTCCGTAGAAACCATTTCCCGCGTAAAGATATTCAATCTGTCTTCATGTCTAAGGTGTTCCTAGTTACACTATTAAGGTTTCGAAAGAATATTAATTAATCTCTCAGAACTAAAGACCAGAGAAGCCATATTGTTTCCTAATTCCCCTTGTGTTACATTAGAATTCCCCGTCAGATTATGTAAATCAATTTTGTTGGACTCATGTCTATATCTAGCAATTGTTGTTAAACTTATGTTGGCATCCAAGAAACATCCAGCAACTGTTGTTGACATCAAAGAAACATCCAGCAAATGTTGTTGAAGTTATGTATACATCCAAGAAAACAACAAATAAATTGACCAACACTCATAATCATCAAACAACAATCAGCAAACAGATGTGTACATCCAGTAATTGTTGTTGAACTTATGACTACATCCAAAGAAACATCGAACAACCATATTACCATGAAAAAATATCGAATAACCATCAAACAGAACAAAATCACGAAGAAACATTCACAGTGAGAGACAAAAAATATGCATAAATTATGTGTAATCAGTAGTCATTACGTCCCTCCTACTAACCAGGGATGGTTCAACTTCATTAAACGGGAATTATAAGCCCGAATTCGCTTTTTCACAGCCATAATGGGGTCAACAATGCTGAATTTTCCAATTAGATAAAGAATTTTGCGTCCAAGAGGGAAAACATAAAAGATATTTTGCGAACCGGAAGAAGACTGAAAGAATTTTTGACTTGTCAGAATTTGTGAGCATTTTCCAAAACGGCGATATGTACAGATAATTTGGTAGAGCGAAAGAGTTAAAAAGTTTCGAAAGAAGATGGGGGTTGAACCGTAACTTATTAGTTACAAAAGAAGCATATGATAACCCAACTCTACGCTCAATGAGAGCAATTAATAGTTGTCGCGTGTGCATTACTGACGAACCAATGAGAAGACCAAGGTAGGTGATATGATCTACTGGCTTAATCCTGCTATTTCCGAGAGAAATATCCCTAGGTGACGCTTGCTTCCAGCTGAGGAATACAACTTCAGACTTTTCAGCATTGAACTGAAGACCTAGTTTTGCATACTCAGATTGTAGCGTTGCGAAAATATCGCTAATGCGCTAGATAGTGCGGCTCAAATTCAGAATGTCGTCTGCATAACATATGAGAGATAAATTAAGACCGGCAAAGATGAATGATGTGGGAACAGCTGACTGTGTATCAAGAACTCCATTATTGAAGAGTGAAGAGGAAGAAACAGCACCTTGACGGGTACCTTTTTCAACATTGACAAAAATATTAGGGGTTGGTGCGTAGAATTGAGACCCGTCAACATTAGCTAATGGGTGAAGTATTAAGCGAACTTTATGACAATAATACATGTCTCGAAGGGCTCTGATATATGAGGGGCTCACTCCATATTTTCCTGCATGGAGTAGCATAACAACGTGAATTAGATAGTCAAACGCTTTACGAACATCATGCCCAGCGAATACGAGAGTTTCACCTGATGCATAAGCATCGATCAATGCGTTCGCGACAACCTACAAAGCGTGGACACAACTGAGACGTGGCTAGAATCCAAATTGGTAAGGTGGAACATCGCGTTTCGCGTTCAGATGGTCAATGAACAAAAGTTCAAAAAGCTTACATAAGGTATTAGCCACTGTTATAGGGCGGAAGGACGAGCAATGGGTAGTGAGTTTATCTTTCTTTGGAATTGGAGTGAGATCTCCGATTGAGAAATAAGATGGTACAACTCCTTGGGTAACAATCATCTGCATCAAAAGTGCAATATGGTTTACCAGCAGCTCGCTTCCATGCAGAATATGAAGAGCACTTATTTTATCGATGCCAGAAGATTTCTTACGCCTTAGGCGTTGGATTGCTCGCAGTACGGAATCAACCGAAACAAAACATTGTCGGTTAGATAACTAGACAGAAATTTATCAAGCTTGTCTTCATATTCGGACTGTTGGGCGGCATCTGGTCGGGAGAATTCAGCAGAGAAGTATGAGTTCCATTCGGAATCAGGAATAAATTGAGCAGATAGGCGGGCCCTAGGAGGATCTCTTGATACATTTCTCCAGAAGAAAGGTTGGGACAGAGAAGCATGCCGGGATGTCTCTTCAACTCTCTGGTTCATATGGATAGATAGTTCTCTTGCAAACTTTCTTTTAGTAGAAAGACGAATGTCAAAAGCCCAGCCGGAGCGAGAACGGTCAAACTGGAGCCACAAATGGTACCAAAAATTGGATTTTCTCTTAGCTTCAACTAGGCTCGGATTACTGGACCAGTGCTCTGTGACACCCCGACGTATAAGTTTAAGAGGTATACTGGCTTTTTCTGTGCATCACAGAGCATGACAAATTTATGCAAGCTAGATATTTAGCAACACCCGTATTTCATTTGCATCAACATGCGGATTTTCTATGAGTAACTGGAACGGAACATGAATTTTATCTAGGACAGAATTAGTAACTGCAGCAAAAAGATCATATTGAATATTTTCCCAATCCCTGTAAAATTGGGTGTGGGGCTGATATGGTTGTGTGGTGGGAGTAGACTGAGCAGAGGGACAATAAGTAGATGCAGAAATTGGAAGGTGGTCTGATAGTTGAAAATCAGTAACGACGTGAACAGGTGACACTTGGAGATTTATAGAAGAAACTGCATGGTAAAGGTTCGATACGTGACTTGAATGGTGTTTGTAAGTGTAATCAAGATCTTTCGGCAATATCCTAAGCCAATCGTCAAAAATACCAGACAAAATAGAAGTACGCAATAACGAGGCGTCAGTTAAATTACAGTTAAAATCTCCTATAATAATACAACACTTACCTAACAGGCTAATCTTTGAAAGGCAGGACCCTAGTTTCTCACACGCAGAAGTAAATTAAAATTCCGATCGGTCATTGCGGTGATCTGTCGGGTGATAGACGTTTACAATAACATACTCTTTTACACGGACAGAAAGAAAAAAAATCACATGAATCAAAAATACTCGACCGGCTCCATTTTCATCTACGACTTATACATCATGTTTAACTCTAGGGTACCCATAGATTGTTCAGAGGTTGTTTTAACCATGTCCAATGAAACAATCCACCGAAAAGATTAAAATCATTTATATTTGTATGAAGTACGCAATATGGGATTAATGAGTTGGTTATGGATTTGAACCATCAAGGACAACAACCACCAATGACCCTAGGTACCAAGGACCTCAACCTCCAAGGTCTCCTCTCCCCAATCACCAAAAGGTCCCCTACCTCCAGCTTTTTGGGACCCACTTCCAATTTTCTTATACTTTTTTGAAGTTTTTTTTAACATGACAATTTCATTTCAACTTTTTTTTTAAATATCATAGAATAAACAAGTACACAATATGGGATTAGTAGGATCCTTATGGATTTGAACTATCAAGGTCCACAGCCACCAATGACCCTAGCCACCAAGGACCTTAACTTCCA